>NC_139228.1:56292370-56448849 GCF_055691185.1 Crinia signifera
AGCTGCCCCCCCCCCCCCCCCCCGAGCCAGCAGGGGACCGGGTATATTCACTGCTCCCGATCATGCATATGTAATGATCGGGTGCAGTGAATATATGAATATCTAATGAGCGGCTCGGCTCCCGGCCCCCTGCTGGCTGCTCTGTGTAAAAAAAAAATTAAAAAATAATATATATTTTTTTTATTAAAATATATATATTCATGTGCTATAAGCACATGAATAAAAATAGCACGCCCCTTCTCAGAATAAAATTCCTGAGTTTTTTACACCAAAATTAAAACAAAAAAAACTTTTATTTAAAAAGTTCACATTCCACTTCTCCATGAAAAGATGGAGATTTGCTACACGGAGAGACATGGCGAAAATCACTCAGAAAGACGGCGAGAAGTGCACATTGAATAGGGTTGCTCACTTTTTGAGAGCAAAAGTCTCATTCCAATGCGAGAAAAGCACAAACTCGCCATAAAACACGGCAAATTTTTCTCATTAAATACTGCCCTGTGAATGCCTGGTGTAGGGAAGTAGAGGGGAGGAGCTAGCCACACATCTACAATTCTTAGTGCCCAAGCTCCTAGTGGTCGCCCTCTATTCCCCACTGTGATCTCCAGTGCCAACTAGTGGATGAAGGAGAAATTTAATAGGATGAGAAATTCAGAAAGTGAGAGGTTTGGTAAGAATCTCCAGTTTTTTTAAAGCAGCAATCATTTACACTGCAAAACCAGTTTTACATTTATGGGGCATGTAAAACTTTCCAGTACAATGGTAATTACCTCAGATCACTACACTCTAGACAACGTGTAGAAATATCACTCACCGTTAGCACCGCTCTTCCAATCCGCACAACCCCAAAATCATTAGGGTCCCAATGCTGAGACCCGTACACGAAGACCCCAGAGGTGCCGAGCCCAGCACAGAGCAGGGAAGCGATTCTGAGTGATCCCCTCACCATCCCGGCCAACCTACAGAGACACAATATCATCATCCACCTGTGCCGTAAGGTCATAGAGGGGCCGATGTACTAAGCCTAGAGAGAGATAAACCACCAGCCAGTCAGCTCCTGGCGGCCCTATTACAGGCTGTAATGACAAATAGGAGCTGCTTGGTTGGTACTTTATCTCTCTCCAAGGTTTAGTACATAGGTCCCAGTATGTTTCATTAGTCACAGTGGAACAGAGAAACTTACAATCTCATAATCTGCCACATTGTTGTGAATAATTACCCAGACATCATTCTTGTGGTATATACAGTAAGGCCGCTACTCAGTGTGAGCAAAATAATTATTATACCTTATTATTATCACAATATTCAGGGCAGGAGGGGTCAGTATTGCAGGGGGAAGATACACAAGGGGGCCAATGTACAGTTCTTAGCAATATCGGGGTGACATCATTGTTTTGCTGGCACCCAAATGTATTGGGCACCCACCAGAGCTATTCAAGTGTTACCTCTGTCGGGCGCACATGCCTCGCGTGTGCACCCATTAGTACCGGGCTTTGCTGCATTAGTACCGGGCTTTGCTGCCCAAAGCAGCTAAACCCATCTATACTCAGGTTTAAGGGTCCAAAACCATGGTGTACAGGTTGAGTATCCCTTATCCAAATTATTCTGAAAACCATAGTCTCCTAAATGTATTTATTTTTTTGCTAAAATAACTACTGGGGATATCTTTATCTGGCACTACTGGGGACATGATATGTAACTGGCAGTACTGGGCACATGATATGTAACTGACACTACTGGGGACATGATATGTAACTGGCAGTACTGGGCACATGATATGTAACTGACACTACTGGGGACATGATATGTAACTGGCACTACTGGGGACATGATATGTAACTGGCAGTACTGGGGACATGATATGTAACTGGCAGTACTGGGGACATGATATGTAACTGGCAGTACTGGGGACATGATATGTAACTGTCACTACTGGGGACATGATATGTAACTGACACTACTGGGGACATGATATGTAACTGTCACTACTGGGGACATGATATGTAACTGGCACTACTGGGGACATGATATGTAACTGGCAGTACTGGGGACATGATATGTAACTGGCACTACTGGGGACATGATATGTAACTGGAACTACTGGGCACGTGATGTGTAACTGGCAGTACTGGGGACATGATATGTAACTGGCACTACTGGGGACATGATATGTAACTGGCAGTACTGGGGACATGATATGTAACTGGCACTACTGGGGACATGATATGTAACTGGCACTACTGGGGACATGATATGTAACTGGCACTACTTTGGACGTAATGTGTAACTGGCACTACTGGGGACATGATATGTAACTGGCAGTACTGGGGACATGATATGTAACAGGCACTACTGGGGACATGATATGTAACTGGCACTACTGGGGACATGATATGTAACTGGCACTACTTTGGACATAATGTGTAACTGGCACTACTGGGGACATGATATGTAACTGGCAGTACTGGGGACGTGATGTGTAACTGGCACTACTGGGGACATGATTTGTAACTGGCAGTACTGGGGACGTGATGTGTGACTGGCACTACTGGGGACATGATATGTAACTGGCAGTACTGGGGACATGATATGTAACTGGCACTACTGGGGACATGATGTGTAACTGGCACTACTTGGGACATGATGTGTAACTGGCACTACTGGGGATGTGATGTGTAACTGGCACTACTGGGGACACGATATGTAACTGGCACTACTGGGGACACGATATGTAACTGGCACTACTGGGGATGTGATGTGTAACTACGCTACTGTGGACATGATATGTAACTGGCATTCCTGAGGACGTGATGTGTAACTGGCCACTACTGGGGACGTGATATGTAACTGGCCACTACTGGGGACATGATTTGGGAGGGGGTATGCTCAGCCTTTGATTAGTGGTATAGAATTCACATGGACAGAATCCATCATTCTTAAGTGAATTCACTAGGCTAGTGAAAGGGTTATATTGGAAGGGTTTATTTAAAGGGTTATATATTGCAACAACAAATTCTGGACTTCAACAGGACGAAAACAGATGGAAAACATTTCCAAAATGTCTCTGTGTCTAGGAAATCACCAGTAACATTGTCCCTCACCCTTTTGCAATACCTCCACTTTATTTGAACGTATGTACATAGCTTACATTCTAAAATGCACACACTGTCACTATGCTGCCTATTTGTATATGTGATACAGAAGTTATAATAACATAATCTGCTTTCATATTGTATTACCTGTGTTTGCAAATTTAGTCATTGATGCCTTAGCCAAATACAGGGTAACTCTACAACATTACAAATTTACTTCAGTGCAATCCATAGCATTGCAGGCAATCTATGGTCAGCTAGTCAGTGTGCACTCATACTGTATATATGTAGTGTTTAGAAATGACCATCTGAACAACACCAGTGGTATTCTCTCAAAATCATTCTCTTCCCTCTCTCCCACTGAAACTCAGCCCTCTATACACATTTCTGCCTCAATTATCCACGCCCCTCTTATTAACACTCATGAGATTTTTACATATCTGTCTACAATGACAATAACATCCACAAACTGTCACCATAAACAACATTTACAAACCACCTGCAGTTATACCTATGCATACCTCCCAACTGTCACGATTCCGTCGGGACAGTCCCGATTTTCGGGTCCTGTCCCGACGTCCCACCCGCGACAGGCATTGTCCCGCTGCGGGGGGTGGCAGTTGGGAGACCCCCCAATCTAGTAGAATAGACGCTGTGCGCATGCGCACAGCGTCTATTCTCGTATGAAAATGAGGTTGTGGCTAATTAGCATAAGCCGCGCCCTCATTTGCATACGCCCCGCCCCCTTTTCAGACGCTCGCGCGGCTTCGCCGCGCGAGTGTCCCTATTTCCTCCGGACAGAAGTTGGGAGGTATGCCTATCTCTCTACTGCTTCTATTAGCTGGTGAGGTGGGGTTGGAATATTACTTTCCCAATCCTTCACATACACAGCTCTTCCACAGGTTCCATCACTCACATCATTTGAAGTACATTCTATCAGAACTTACACTACTCTCTCGCTGCGTGTTGCAGCTATCACCCACCTGGACAACCCACACGATTTCTGGAATTTTTTTTCTGTCTGGCTCCATCATCATGGGTGACTTCAACATTGCTATTGACAGCCCAAAATCTGCTGCTCATGCCTCCAAACTACTCTCTCTAACCTCCTCTCTTGGCCTCTCCCAATGGACTGACTCCTTTACTCTTCGGTAGGGGCCACTGCCTTGAGCTTGTATACACTAAGCTGTGCTCAGTGTCTGAATTCACCAATACTCCTTTCCCTCTCTCAGAGGACAACCTTATCACCTGCATGCTCTCCTCTATTACATCAAACTCTAAGACACTGAAATCCCTCAACCCTGCAGAAATATTGATGATATTAACCCCTTCCCGACATTTGACGTACATTTACGTCATGGTCGGGATGTACTTCCCGACACATGGCATAAATGTACGTCATGCCATTTAACTGTCACCGCGTCTATAGACGCGGTGACAGAGGGACGATGTCTGCTGTCCCTGACAGCAGACATCTTCCCTCATTGCCCAGGGGGGGCAGCGATGCCCCCGCCCATCGGCGATCGCTGTGATTGGCTGTTCAATGTGAACAGCCAATTACAGCGTTTTCAGCACCAATCACCACCGGGTGTAAGGGTGTCACTGGTGGTCACCCCACCTCACCCCACCTGCCCCCAAAGGCTGTGATTGGTCCGTCGGACCGACGGACCAATCACCGCCAATACACCTCAAATGAGGTAACGGAGACAGCCCTGCAGCCGCCATTCCGGTCAGGAACAGCGTGCAGAGCGGTCTCCGTGCCCATCTGACCTGATCAGCGTTGGTGGCATCCGTGCTGCCAGCTATTGGTGCTTCCTGGTTGCTTCCTGGTTGCTCTTGCTTCCTGTCTGCTTGTGCTGCTGCTGCAGCGTCATTGTGTCAGAGATATATATATTGTGTGCTATAATTTTGTATCTGCTGCCCCCCTTTTGTGCTGATCAGTATAAACTAACTGATCAGCACCTTTTTTGGGGTGCAGGGTTATTTTTTTTTTTATATATATACCCTGTCAGGTTGCACCCACAGTGGTGTGCCTGCTGCCCCTCACTGCTAATCAGTGTTGCATCACTGATCACCAGTTTTGTTTTTTTTGGAGAGTGCTGTGGGTTTTTTTTTTTTTTTATTGTTTTTACACCCACGGTGCTTTTGTGGGTGTCCTGTGGCCGCTGAGCGCTGATCAGTGACGTACATCACTGATCAGCATTTTTGGCACAGGGTTGAACTAATTTTTTTTTTTTTGATCAAATTTCTGTTGCCTTTGACTCAGCAGTTATTTTTAATTTTTTTTTTTTGGAGAGTGCTGTGGGGTTTTTTTTTAAATTGTTTTTACACCCACGGTGCTTTTGTGGGTGTCCTGTGCCCGCTGAGCGCTGATCAGTGACGGACGTTACTGACCAACATCTGTGCTCAATTTTTGGCGCAGGAGCTTTTTTTTTTTCTTACACGTGTTAAAGCACTACATACACACTACATACCCCCCGTGTTGAAATAAAGTTTGTACCCCCCCCCTACACTATACACGTGTTGAAACACTACACTTAAAAATAATAAAAATGTCCCAATCATCGCAAAGACTGTTTTCAGCGGAGGAGGCATATGCCCTTCTTGCCTCTGACACTTACACAGCCAGTGAAGTAAGCGATGAATTGGCATTTGTCTTAAGCTCCTCTTCCTCCTCTAGTGATGAGGGACCCCCTCAAAGACGCCCCCGTAGAGCAGCTGAGACCCCCCCCCCCAATGATTGATCTCGTATGGACCCCACCACCAGACAATTTTGAGCCCCAGGTTCCTGAGTTTTTGGCCAACCCAGGAATCCAATTTGATAGTACAGGCCTCAAAGAAATTGACTTTTTCAAAGTCTTTTTCTCTGATGATTTTATAAATTTAATGGTGGACCAAAGTAATTTATATGCCCAGCAGTTTATTGCCCAAAACCCCACGTCATCATTTGCTAGGTGGACCCCTGGAGATGCAGTAGAGATGATGACATTTTGGGGTCTGGTGTTACATATGGGCATAGTTAAAAAGCCAGAAATTAGGCAATATTGGAGTACAGATGTTCTGTACAGCACTCCACTTCATCGTATGGCCATGACCCGGACTCGTTTTGAGACGATCCTTAAATTTTTGCATTACAACGATAATGCACAGTGCCCACCCAGAGATGATCCCACCTTTGACCGGCTATTCAAAGTCAGGCCGGTCATTGATCATTTCAGCGCCAAATTTGCTGAGATGTACATCCCCCAAAAATTCATTTGTGTAGACGAGTCACTTATACATTTTAAAGGAAGGGTTAAATTCCGCCAGTACCTTCCCAATAAGAGGGCAAGGTATGGCATAAAAATGTATAAGCTGTGCGAAAGTACCTCAGGGTACACCCACAGGTTTAGGGTATATGAAGGGAAGGACACAAGAATTGAACCGCCAGAATGCCCCCCCTCCCTCGTAGGTGTTAGTGGAAAGATTGTCTGGGATTTAGTGCACCCCTTCCTGGATAAGGGTTATCACCTCTATGTGGATAACTTTTACACCAGCATCCCCCTGTTTAAGGCCCTTGGTTCAAGAGGTACAGCAGCTTGCGGTACTGTGCGCAAGAACCAAAGAGGCCTCCCAAAAACGCACGTTGCCCAATTACTGAGAAAGGGTGAAAGCAGGGGAATATGCACCAAAAATATGTTGTTGGTCAAATATAAGGACAGAAATATCAAAGAGGGATGTCCTTATACTGACAACAATTCACGGAGACAGTACCACCTCCGTCCCTGTACGAGGTACCAGTACCCACACCTCAAAACCTATTTGTATCCTAGATTACAATAAGTAGATGGGCGGAGTGGATCTTTCAGATCAGGTACTGAAGCCGTACAGTGCCCTGCGGAAAACAAAAATATGGTATAAGAAATGGCCGTGTATATCATCCAGATGGCACTGTATAACGCTTACGTACTATTCCGTTCTACCAGCCAGACGGGGACATTTATGCACTTTCAAGAGGAAGTCATAAAGGGCCTAATATTTGGGAACCAGCAGGCAGAGGGCCCCAGTACTTCTAGTACTGGCCCCAGTACTTCTAGTTCTGGCCCCCGTATTGTATCAGGGCAGCATTTTCCTAACGAAATCCCCTCCACTGGAAAAAAGGGCAGGACACAAAAAAGGTGCAAAGTTTGCTATAAAAAGGGAATACGAAAGCAAACTATTTTCCACTGTGAAACTTGCCCCGACAAACCCGGCCTATGTATGAAGGAGTGCTTTAAAATCTACCACACATCTATGGATTATTAGGTTCATCATTTCACCGTGCTTCGGGGGTCTTGCTAATGCGACATAGCACCCACCATTTATTCCACCAGAATGTGTGCTGCAAAATCCAAATATCACTCCTTCCCTTCTGAGTCCTGCCATGCACCCAAATGGTATTTTTTGGTCACATATGAGGCATTGCCGTACTCGGGAGAAATTGGGGCACAGATTTTGGGGTGCTTTGTCTCCTTCATTCCTTGTGAAAATGAAAAATTTTGAGCCAGAACTGCATTTTTGTGTAAAAAAATGTAATTTTTCATTTTCACATCCCAGTTGTACCAAAATTGGTGAAACCCCTGGGGGTTTGAAATGTACACTATACCCCTAGATGAATTCCCTGAGGGGTGTAGTTTGCAAAATGGGGTCACTTGTGGGGGGGTTCCACTGTATTGGTGCTTCGGGGGTCTTGCTAATGCGACATAGCACCCACCATTCATTCCACCAGAATCTGTGCTGCAAAATCCAAATATCACTCCTTCCCTTCTGAGTCCTGCCATTTTTTGGTCACATATGAGGCATTGCCATACTCGGGAGAAATTGGGGCACAGATTTTGGGGTGCTTTGTCTCCTTCATTCCTTGTGAAAATGAAAAATTTTGAGCCAGAACTGCATTTTTGTGTAAAAAAATGTAATTTTTCATTTTCACAGCCCAGTTGTACCAAAATTGGTGAAACCCCTGGGGGTTTGAAATGTACACTATACCCCTAGATGAATTCCCTGAGGGGTGTAGTTTGCAAAATGGGGTCACTTGTGGGGGGGTTCCACTGTATTGGTGCTTCGGGGGTCTTGCTAATGCGACATAGCACCCACCATTCATTCCACCAGAATGTGTGCTGCAAAATCCAAATATCACTCCTTCCCTTCTGAGTCCTGCCATGCACCCAAATGGTATTTTTTGGTCACATATGAGGCATTGCCGTACTCGGGAGAAATTGGGGCACAGATTTTGGGGTGCTTTGTCTCCTTCATTCCTTGTGAAAATGAAAAATTTTGAGCCAGAACTGCATTTTTGTGTAAAAAAATGTATTTTTTCATTTTCACAGCCCAGTTGTACCAAAATTGGTGAAACCCCTGGGGGTTTGAAATGTACACTATACCCCTAGATGAATTCCCTGAGGGGTGTAGTTTGCAAAATGGGGTCACTTGTGGGGGGGTTCCACTGTATTGGTGCTTCGGGGGTCTTGCTAATGCGACATAGCACCCACCATTCATTCCACCAGAATGTGTGCTGCAAAATCCAAATATCACTCCTTCCCTTCTGAGTCCTGCCATGCACCCAAATGGTATTTTTTGGTCACATATGAGGCATTGCCGTACTCGGGAGAAATTGGGGCACAGATTTTGGGGTGCTTTGTCTCCTTCATTCCTTGTGAAAATGAAAAATTTTGAACCAGAACTGCATTTTTGTGTAAAAAAATGTAATTTTTCATTTTCACATCCCAGTTGTACCAAAATTGGTGAAACCCCTGGGGGTTTGAAATGTACACTATACCCCTAGATGAATTCCCTGAGGGGTGTAGTTTGCAAAATGGGGTCACTTGTGGGGGGGTTCCACTGTATTGGTGCTTCGGGGGTCTTGCTAATGCGACATAGCACCCACCATTCATTGCACCAGAATGTGTGCTGCAAAATCCAAATATCACTCCTTCCCTTCTGAGTCCTGCCATGCACCCAAATGGTATTTTTTGGTCACATATGAGGCATTGCCGTACTCGGGAGAAATTGGGGCACAGATTTTGGGGTGCTTTGTCTCCTTCATTCCTTGTGAAAATGAAAAATTTTGAGCCAGAACTGCATTTTTGTGTAAAAAAAATGTAATTTTTCATTTTCACAGCCCAGTTGTACCAAAATTGGTGAAACCCCTGGGGGTTTGAAATGTACACTATACCCCTAGATGAATTCCCTGAGGGGTGTAGTTTGCAAAATGGGGTCACTTGTGGGGGGGTTCCACTGTATTGGTGCTTCGGGGGTCTTGCTAATGCGACATAGCACCCACCATTCATTCCACCAGAATGTGTGCTGCAAAATCCAAATATCACTCCTTCCCTTCTGAGTCCTGCCATGCACCCAAATGGTATTTTTTGGTCACATATGAGGCATTGCCGTACTCGGGAGAAATTGGGGCACAGATTTTGGGGTGCTTTGTCTCCTTCATTCCTTGTGAAAATGAAAAATTTTGAGCCAGAACTGCATTTTTGTGTAAAAAATTTAATTTTTAATTTTCACAGCCCAGTTGTACCAAAATTGGTGAAACCCCTGGGGGTTTGAAATGTACACTATACCCCTAGATGAATTCCCTGAGGGGTGTAGTTTGCAAAATGGGGTCACTTGTGGGGGGGGGGGGTTCCTAACTTTTAGCATCTTATGGTGCCTAGAAACCTACATGGTGCCTAAAAAATAATCTCAGAAAAAGGAGGCTCCAAAATCAAGTAGGTGCTCCTTCTATTATGAAGCCTGTGGTTTGGTCAACATACTAGGGCCACATATAGGATATTTATGAAAACAAAAGAATTGGGGGAATCAATTTTTAGTCACATTTCTCTAGTAAAATCTACTGTGTTCCTTAGAAAAATGTATTAAAATTGAAAATCTGCAAAAAAAATGAAATTTTGAAATTTCACCTACACTTTGTTTTAATTCCTGTGAAACACCTAAAGGGTTAACAAACTTCCAAAATGCTGTTTTGAATACTGTGAGGGGTGCAGTTTTTGAAATGGCATCATTTATGGGGGTGTCTCACATACAAGTCCCTCAAAGTCACATCAGAACTGAACTGGTCCCTAAAAAAATCAGTGTTTGAAATTTTCTTGAAAATTTGAGAATTTGCTATTCATATTTTAAGCCTCCTAGTGTCCAAAAAAATTAAAAGGAGGTTGAAATAATGATGGAAACATAAAGTATACATATGGTCTATGTTAGTTATTAACTATTTTGAGTGGTATGATTATTTGTCTCACAAGCAGAAAATTTAACATTTTGCAAATTGCAAAATTTTCAATTTTTTTACGACATTTTGGTATTTTTCACAAAAAAAAACAGACTGTATCGACCAAAATTTACCACTAACTTGAAGTACAATGTGTCACGAGAAAACAATCTCAAAATCACTGGGATAAGTAAAAGCAAAAAAAAGTTATCCCCACTTAAGTGATACATGTCAGATTTGAAAAAAAGGGCTCTGTCAGGAAGGCAAAAACAGGCTGCGTCGGTAAGGGGTTAAATTTTCTCCCCTCTGCAACAACAGCTTTCCTGGTGATTCCAAAAGCCTCTCAAAAATTAATTCTTGTTTTTTCTCGGCTTCAGCATCACAGCCCATGATTGGCAAACCACGGAAATCCTCAGCTGGGATAAAACCTCATACATGCCTATCCATCGCTAAGCCTTTAAGTAGTGTGTCCTCCAATAATCCAGTAATTTATCTGGACTTCCAAGATGTTTTCAGTAAGCAAGGAGCTGACACACTACCTCCCCACCGCGTTTGGGATTGTCCTTTAAAGTTCCTCCCGAAAAAAGTTCCTCCACATCGAACATACCCATTGTCTCTTCCCAAGACTCAGCCAATGACTGCTTATATTACAGATGGAAGATTACGTACTTGCATAGACTACAGTGGCTTGATTGAAATCACAGTTCAAAATCGTTATCCTCTACCCTAGATACCTGAATTATTGAGAGAGTCAACAGATCCGCCGTTTTTACAAAATTAGATCTCCGTGGGGCCTATAACTTGATTCGCATACGAGCTGGAGACCGCGTTCAACACCAGGGATGGGCATTACGAGTATTTAGTGATGCCCTTTGGTCTATGTAATGCCCCAGAGGTCATCCAGGAGTTTAGGAGTTTGTGAACAAGATCTTCAGAGACCTTTTGTATAAATGCCTAGTTGTTTATTTAGATGACATTTTTATTTTTTCTAAATCTTTGGGAACCCATCGCCAGCAAGTCTGTGAGGTTTTAAGTCGCCTTCGGAAGAATAATCTCTTTTTTAAATTAGAGAAATGCACCTTCGAATTTCCTTCTATTTCCTTCCTACAGTAGGTTATATCATATCTGAACACCAGCTTCAAATGGATCCTACCAAAGTCGATGCCATCCGAAATTGTTCCTAACCCACTACACTGAAAGGAATCCAACAATTCGCAATTTTTTTTACAGAAAATGTAATAAAAATTATTCAACCATCATAGCTCCATAGCAAGATGACGAGGAAAGGTGCAAATCCTTCTAATTGGCCACCTGAGGCCTTACAAGCTTTTTCTTTCCTCAAAGAGGCATTTACATCAGCTTCCATCCTCCATTAACCTGATCTCCGTCCTCCTTTTCAAGTCGAAGTAGATGCCTCTGCTATCAGTGTGGGAGCAATCCTTTCTCAAAGTTTTGAGGATAATAAAAATCATCCCTGTGCGTATTTTTCTAGAAGATTCTCCCCAGCAGAGTTGAATTACCCATTTGGAGAAAAGGAACTGTTAGCCAGAAAATTGTCTCTAACGGAATGGAGTCGTTTACTAGAAGGTGCTGAACATCCTGTTTCTATAATCACAGATCATAAAAAGCTTCAATATTTGCAAACAGCATGCTGTCTAAACCCAAGACAGGCCAAGTGGGCGCTTTTTTTTCTAGATTCTCCTTTAAGCTTTTCTACCATCTTGGAGCTCTTAAACGGTGAGCAGATGCTCACTCTCATTCCTGGCAGGCTGATGATTCTCTAGAACCGTCCGTGGAACAATTCATCCTGGATCCAGCCTTGTTTGCCTCAACTTGTACAGCTCCTCTACTTCCGGTATAAAAGACCTTTTGTGGCTTCCAAGTTTCGGAAAAAGCTTCTTTGGTGGGCGCATTCTTCTTCTTTCAGAACTTCTGCTGTTGGTCTCCTTTATCCATTCCTAAAAAAACATGGACTCATATTGCAATGGATTTCATTTCAGATTTACCAGCTTCTTAGGGCTTCAATACTATTTGGGTCATTGTCGACAGGTTTTCTAAAATGGCTCATTTCATACCTCTCTTTGGTCTGCCTTCTTCCCCTTAATTATCCAAATTATTTATTTGTTATTTATTTATAAGATCTTTCATTTAAATGGACTTCCATGAGAAATTGTTTATGATTGAGGTCCGCAATTTGTTGCTAAGTTCTGGAGGGCTCTATGTTCAGCGTTACAGATTAAAGTAAATCTATCATCAGCCTATCATCAACAGACAGATGGACAAACTGAGAGGAGGAACCAGGACTTAGAGACTTTTCATCAAATTTGTATGTCTTCTTCTCCAGATGATTGGCTGGAGTATCTTCCATTTGCAGAATTTGCACATAATCTTTATCATTCATCTACCAAATCAACTCCATTTTTTTTATTATTTATGGGTTTCATCCCCATGTGCCAGCCTTTCATGCTCTTCCAGTACTTGAAGTTCCAGCTCCAGAATTGTCTCTTCTGCAGTTTTCTAAAATCTGGGAACAAGCTTGTGAAGTATTGACCAAAACTTCTACAAGATACAAAGCCGCAGCCGACTGGAAGAGAAGAGCTATCCCAAGGCTCAAAGTAGGAGATCGTGTTTTGGTTTCAACATGGAATCTTAGATTAAAAAGTCCCACAAATAACCCAACACCAGTTTCTTCCCTTTGCTTTGTACATAGCCATAAATTTCAATGTTATTAGGATCAGATGTATATGTGGGTTTTATTCTGTAAAACCGTAGTGTGCGATCCCCTCTTCTCATTTTAGTCAATGCTAAGTTATAAGGTGCACCTTATGTACATAAATCTCGTCATTGTACGTCACCTCTTTTATTCCTGTCTTTGCAATTTTGTACTCTTTCCATATATGTGACTGTTTAAATATTGTACCTTACTTGAATTGCATGTTATTTACAATAAACTATTTAAAAAAAAAAATCCCATAAAGAAATTTGCTCCAAGGGTCATTAGCCCATATCCTATTGAAAAAGTCTTGAATCCAGTTTCCTATAAAGTGAGATTACCATCATTCCTATGCATTCCCAATGCCTTTCACATTTCGTTATAAAACAATTAGTGTTGAATCGTTTCCGGTTAGCCCTTCCTAAACCACATAGAGTTTGAGTATTGCAAAATGAGGAGTTCGAGATTCATAAAATGATAGACTCTTGCAAGCATCTTGGTCGACTTCAATATTTAGTTGACTGGAAAAGCTATGGGATAGATCTTGGGTACATGCAGAAGATGTTCATGCTCCAAGATGAATTCATATTTCTGATATCAAGAATCCTACCAAGCCTGGAGGGTGTTCGGAGTCCACCCAAAAATAGGGGTACTGTCAGCACACAGAGACTGACCTTTGGCGTGGGTCATGGCACTCTCCCCATTAGCCGCCTGGTATGATCAGGGTACCGGGGAGCAGGGACGCTCAGGAGGCAAGGTCCCGGACTTGGTCGCCATTGTGGTGACACGCTGAGTGGGAGTAGGTCTGGCATTGGGCCTAGGCTGGTGGAGGTGTGCCTGGTTCTCTTTGGTGTCTCCTACATGGGGGCAGCCATGTTGGAGACCAAGGTTGCTCTAATCCCTCTTCAACGATTCTCGGATTCTCTCAGCCTATCCTGTGCGTCCTGCCCTTCTAAAAGGCCTATGACTCCCTGCCTGTGCTTCTAGTTACCTTCTGGAGTAAGGTTCTCTGGCTTTGCGCTCCTGCAGTTACCCTTTCCCAACCTGCTGCTGTTCCTGTGCAGTGTTCCAGAGTGGCTCTGCCTTTCCTGTTGTACCATCCAGGTTGTTTCAGGGGTTCAGCCTTGTCCGTGTCGGGGAACTGTGTCTGTGCCTGGCAGTACTGCTCACAGTGTTCATTAGCATCGTTTCCAAGTCAGATGTGCACAGTATTGTTTCCAAGTCCTCAGTGTGCACAGTATTTTTCAGTATCATTTCCAAGTCCTCAGTGTGCACAGTGTTCTTCAGCATAGTCTCCAAGTCCTCATTATGCAGTGTTCAACAGCATTGTCTCAGCAAGTCACCGGTTGTGCACAGTGTTCAAGTCATCAGTGTGCACAGTGTTTTCAGCATCGTTCCCAAGTCACCAGTCTTTCACAGTATTCTTCAGTATTTTCCCAAGTCACCTTTACCCAGTCTTTGCAGTATTGTTCAAATCCCAGTTGCAAGTCTTCACATAGTTTTTCAGTCTCATCTTCCAAACAGTTTAATAATCTCGTCACAGAGTTCTTCAATATCATCCTGCAAACCAGTATCACAAGTCTTTACAGTATTTCTTAAGTCTTACCTTCTTCTAAGTCCCAGCCTCCCAGTATTCTTACCATTGAATTTCTACCACAGTCTTCAAGTTACCCTATATGGACTTTATCCTCAGTCTAATTTCCTACATTAGTCCAGCTCTAGTTTATCTCCACTAACCTCCACCATTATGAGTATATGCATACCTGTTTCTTATACCATTACAAACGTGATTATTGAACTGTACTGTAAGATTCTTTCATTAAACCTTCTTAGCCTTACCCAGTTCTCCTCCGTTTCATCCAGTATTCTCTCACATGAGAAGGCACTACATACGGCCACCAAGCTTCCATCACAACCACACCACCGCTCCCTCGGCTCCTGCCAGTCCCACAAAACCCCCTAAGTGTGACATACTGGAGATATGATATGTAACTGGCCACTACTGGGGACGTGATATGTAATTGGCCACTACTGGGGACATGGTATGTAACTAGCCACTACTGGGGACCCGATATGTAACTGGCCACTACTGGGGGCACGAAATGTAACTGGCCACTACTGGGGACACGATATGTAACTGGCACTACTGGGGAAACAATATGTAACTGGCACTACTGTAGACATGATATGTAACTGGCACTACTGGGGACACGATATGTAACTGGCCACTACTGGGGGCACGAAATGTAACTGGCCACTACTGGGGACACGATATGTAACTGGCACTACTGGGGACATGATATGTAACTGGCACTACTGTAGACATGATATGTAACTGGCACTACTGGGGACACGATATGTAACTGGCCACTACTGGGGACATGATATGTAACTGGCACTACTGGAGACACGATATGCAACTGGCACTACTGGAGACATGATATGTAACTGGCACTACTGGGGACCCAATATGTAACTGGCACTACTGGAGACAGGATATGTAACTGGCACTACTGGAGACATGATATGTAACTAGCACTACTGGGGACATGATATGTAACTGGCACTACTGGAGACATGATATGTAACTGGTACTACTGGGGACACAATATGTAACTGGCACTACTGTAGACATGATATGTAATGCCCCTTTCAGACCGCACTTTTTAACCGTTATTTTGCCATTTTTTAACGTAATTTGCTCACGCGGAAAGGTGCAGAGTGAATTTACCGGTTCTATTGAACTGGTATTTCTAAACGGTAATAAAGCAGGGTCCTACCCGTTTCAGACCCGTTTTTTTGTCATCCACTGTTTTCTATGGGTTAAAACAGGTTCAGTGTTGTGAAGGAACAAAAACTGCATTAAAATACCATTTAAGGACAAAAACTGCACTGAAATACCGTTTAAAGATATGCGGTGTGAAAGGGGTTTTAGCTGGCAGACCCGTTTTTCGAAACATTTTAAAATACCTGGTCAAAGCCAGTTTTGCAGGCTGAAAGCAGCATAACTGACACTACTGGGGACATGATATGTAACTGGCTAGGACACTACTGGGGATGTGATATGTAATGCTGCTTTCAGACCGCAAAACTGGCTTTGACCAAGTATTTTGAAATGTTTCTAAAAACGGGTCTGCCAGGTAAAACCCCTTTCACACCGCATCTCTTAAACGGGATATTACCGTTTAAGTGCCGTTTTTTCTCACTGGCAGACCCGTTTTTGGAAACTTTCCAAATACAGGATCAAGGCCAGTGCGGTCTTCAGCATCGCCCCCCCCCCCCCCCCCCCCTGTAACACGCTGTGTGACGGATAGTTACAGTGAACACCCCCCCCCCAACCAATAGGGCTAACACCCCCGTTTAAGAAAGCCCCCCGTGCAGCCAGTACCTCATGACTTGCGGATCCCGGCTGTGCAGACTCCTGCAGCTTATAAAAAAAGTGACTTTCGGAAAATGGCTGCCCCAATACCAAAGACAGTTTTTTCAAACAGTCTTTCCTATGGGGCATCCATTTTCCGAAAGTCACTTTTTTTTTTTTATAAGCAGCAGGAGCCGACAGGAGCAGAAGCCGACAGGAGCAGGAGCCGACAGCTGGGATTGTAAGGCACGAGGCACGGGGGTTTTCTTAAACACATTGGGGGGGGGGGGGCAGCAGTGAGCACTATTGGTCCCCAGTGCCTGCATATTTAACGAGCCGGCCGTGCATTACATATGCGCATATGTAATGAGTGGCTAATTACATATGTGCATATGTAATTAGCGGTCGGCTCATTAAATATGCAGGCACTGGGGACCAATAGTGCTCACTGCTGCCTGGGTACCGTTTCAGACCCGTTCAGACCGCAAAAAAAACGGGTCTGAAACGTGTAGGACCTTGCTTTTTTACCGTTTTAAAATACCGGTTATTTTTAAATGGCAAATACACTCTGGACCCTTCAGACCGCACATATTACCGTTTTGAAACGGTAAAGAAACGGCAATATACCGTTTACTTTGCGCGGTCTGAAAGGGGCATTACTGGCACTACTGGGGACCTGATATGTAACTGGCACTAAATATGTGCATGAAAATGTTTGTTTAGCATTTAAACTCAGTGGGCCATATTCAATGAGAAAAATTCGCCGTGCATGGCGAGAGATTTTTTCTCTCGCCATGCATTTGCCCTGTTCCGGAGGGCTCGCTGCCACTCCTGCTCCCACTATTCAATGTGGTTAAGACTCGCCGACACTCGCGGCGAATCTTAACCCCTGCAGCGGACGAGCGTCGGCGGCAGGGAGCTGGCAGGGAGCCGGGGGACGGTGGCAGCCAGGGAGATTAAAATCTCCCGGGCTGCCCCAGAACATATGTGGAGGGGAGGAGGGCTCCCCGGGACCCAGGCAGCACAAGCTGCCCCCCCTATAGCCAGCGGGGGACCCAGTATTCACTGCACCCGATCCTGCATATGTAATAATCGGGTGCAGTGAATATATGAATATCTAATGAGCGGCTCGAGAGCTCCGGACCACTGCTGGCTGCTCTGTGTAAAAAAAAAAAAAAAATTTAAAAAAATTATTTTTTACAATTAAATATATATTCATGTGCTATAAGCACATGAATAAAAATAACATGCCCCTTCAGAGAAAAAAATTCCTGATTTTTTGACACCAAAATAAAAAAAAAAAAAACTTTTAGTTTAAAAGTTCACATTCCAGTTCTCCATGAAAAGATGGAGAATTGCTACACGGAGAGACACGGCGAAAATCACTTAGAAAGACAGCGAAAATATCACATTGAATAGGGTGGTTCACTTTTGGAGAGCAAAATGCTCCTTCCAACATGAAAATAGCACAAACTCGCCATAAAACACGGCAAATTTTTCTCATTGAATATGGCCCAGTGTCTGACATATTACACAAACTTTGTTTCATGTTTTGAAACCTTGCTTCATGCACAAATAAAATATAGCCATGTATTTCATGTGTTTGTATAACATAAATGCAAGATACATCATTGAAAATTAAAAATATTCCTAAATAAGGAATAATCCGTTATCCAAAATTCGGTGTGGTATAGGGTTCCGACAGTCATTAGCCCGACTGACCGGACTTAGACAGCATAGCGAGCGCAACAAAGCCCCTTGCGGGCTCGCTGCGGGCACGGTGGCTCGCTACTCTCGCCACCTATTCTTCCTCTATGGGGGTCGTGGACCCCCACGAGGGAGAATAGCCGGTGGCTGTCGGGATCCCGTCTGTCTGTGTTTTGACAGTCCGGATCCCGACGTCGGGTAAATGACTGTTGGGATCCCGACTGTGGTCACCCCCAAAATTCTTCTGGTCCCAAGCATTTTGGATAAGGGATACTACCCTGTATTTGCACATATCAGCTCGCACCTCAGGAGTGCACACGAATGGCGCAACAACTGAATTGCTCTTTTGGGCACCATCTAGTGACTGCCAGGGCACACAGCAATTTATTCACCCTCTAGAAATGTAAAAACAATTGAAATAGAGTCCCCCCCTTGGCTGTTATACAGAACTCCTCCCAATGGGGGCATACAGACTCCTTCCCATGGTGGTTATAATAATCTCATCCCTGTGGTGGATATACAGAAACTCCTCCCCACGGTGGTTATACAGAATCCTCCCTGTGGTGGTTATACAAAAAAGTATGAAAAAGTGAAAAAAAAAAAAAATCATGTAAACCTCATGTCAACCATGTTGACCTTTTGTTTGTGTTGACATTTTGTCACTGTGTTGATGTTGATGTCAACTTACTGAATGTCAACCTTTTGTCACTGTCAACCTACTGAATGCCAACCTATTGTCAACGTTAACCCAATGAATGGCAACTTATCATCCGAATCCTACTCCTCCCTGTGATGGATATAGAGGTTCCTCACCTTGGTAGTTATAAACACTGAAGCTCCGCCTCTTGGTGGTAATACACCTAGACTCCTCCCCCTTGGTGGTTATACACAGTCTATCCTCCCCTGGTGGTTATACACAGAGACTCCTCCCATTGGTGGTTATACACAGGTGATCTCCGCCTTTGAGGTACACACTGGAGCCATTATCAATATATGACCCCTGTCCTGACCTCAACCTACCGCCCCCTACAAGCGCTGCAATTTCCGGCCGCGAGTCCCCCCCTACCAGCGCGTGTGGTGCAGTCCGCTGAACGGGAAGTCGCTGAGGTAAGCTGTGGAGGCGCGCCGCGCGTGCCGGGGATCGTGTTGGGGATGTTCCGGCACTGCGTGCGAGGATTCGCCCGCAGAAAGCGACCTGTCACGCAGTGCAGGAGGAGGGCGGAGCGTAGCACCACCATGCACACCGTCCGTCACCACCACCACCACCACCAGGGTGTGGCTATAACCTGAGCCATCCTCCTCCCGCGGGGACACGCGTGTCCGCGTGCACGGCGCCCAGTACTGAGCGTACCAGCACTATAGTGTCCCCCCGGCAGCCAGACTCCGACAACATGGCGCCACCGCCGTCGTGCGCAGTCAGGAGCGTGCAGAGGCATTGGTCAGTGGGGCTCCTACCACTTCCGTCTGGGGGAGTGGCGTGTGCTTCTCGCTTCCGTCTTACAACAGTGCGGAGGCCGCCGCCGTTCTCCGAGAGGGGATACGTACTGGAAACATGGCGCTCGTGAGGTGAGTGTTGGCTCCTGGGGTCGAGCGAGGCCGGGTGCGGGAAGGATCGCTGAGGGAGAGGCGGCCGCTGTGAGGTCTCTCATACGCTGGAGCCTGAGCTCTGTAGGAGAAGTTCCACATACATTCCCTGTACACTGGGGAGGGCTTATGGATTACACAGGTTCTGCTCCAGAATATAACCTGGGAAATGCAGCATCCACGGAACCTGTGTAATTCATATGTGGACAGGTTTAAAGGGACTGTATGGTGAGCCTATGTAGGAGTTCTCTGTGTGTGTATATGTATATATATATATATATATATATATATATATATATATATATATATATATATATATGCCATCCCAGCAGTGGGGATGCCGGCGCTCACAATACCAGTGCCATCATCCCAACTACCACCAGGAGACCTGCGACGGAATCCCATGTGTTTATTGTGGGTCCTCATTCGGCTAATAAATAAAGCCTCTTATTGGATGTCAGGATGTTTTCATTGTCAGAAAAAGTATCCCCATCATTGGATACCACATGTGTGTATGAATGTGTATATACTACAAGGTATTGATGGGTGGGACAATTGTTCAGTGACATTTATTGAATAATGACCGGTGTGCTGATGAGCGGGTCCCAGTCACTTTCATTCTTGGAGATGTGGCTCCTGTGACCAGCTCTTACTACTTGATCATTAATGCTTGTTCTCTGTCCGGTTCCAGCTTCTTGCCGGTTCCCACCCAGCTGTCTCAGGATCAACTGGAAGCTGAAGAGAAGCTGAGAGCCCAGAAATCCCGCCAGACGGCGCTGGTGGCATCCCGACGAGAGCCCCCACCATATGGGCATCGGAAGGGCTGGGTGCCTAGGTCTCTGGAGGTATGCAGTTGGCTGGCACCAAAATATTGCTCAGAGAACCTGTCAGTAGCATTTTAGGCCCCAGTGCCACTAACAGTACAAACAGCATTTCACCACAGATAAGAACCACTTTGCAAATCGTATGCCCCTTTTGTAATCTTATGACCTCTTACCCTGTTTGATCCTTGGCTCTTTTTAAATAGATCCGTAGGTCTATCCAAGGCATTGCCCCTCTATCTGTTATTACCCAGATGCACTTAAACTTCTTAGGGTCATTTGTAAAGTGCAGAGGAATATGCTGGCCTGATGACATTACTGATATGGCGGTTTATATGCTTTTCTTTCGTGCTTACCTAATTGTAATATGACCCATGCAGGATTTCGGAGATGGCGGAGCTTTCCCAGAGATCCATGTGGCTCAGTTCCCCCTGGAAATGGGGAGGAAGAAGCGAATGTCTAACGCTCTTGCTGTACAGGTGGATGCAGAAGGCAAAATTAAATATGACGCCATAGCACGACAGGGCCAGTCTAAGGATAAGGTAAGCGGACTCTGCATATGTTGTATGTAAACTTCTATCCTGCCATAGAAAGCAGCCATGTTCTGGTAGTACACCTGTTTTTTAATTGGATGACATTTGGCCCCAGTCTTGTATACTTTCGAATGCAGTAATTCAGCCTATGGTCAGCGATACACATGCAAATACCTATTGTGAAATCATACCCCATTTAAAAAAATAAACCCATAATTCTATTTAATATTGCTTGAGTGGAAAGATTAAGCTTTTTGTATGCTAGTTTTGTGAGTCTGCATATTATATTCCATGTTCCCATCACGCTAGAAGGGCAGGGCTGGCCAAACTGATCCTTGTTCTACCAACAGTTCACATCTCCCACACCACCTAGCTGCTGCACAGGTGTAGACTTTACTATATGTCACGTTCCCAGACCACCTAGCTGTGCACAGGTGTAGACATTACTACTTGTCACATTCCTAGACCACTTAGCTGGTGCACAGCTGTAGTCACTACTTGTCACGTTCCCAGACCACCTCCTGTGAGCGTGCCATGTCAGAGATCAGGTTGCTGAATAACACTGTACCGTTCATTCTGTAGGTTGTATTCAGCAAATACACAGACCTGATACCAAAGGAGGTTATGGATGAAGATGACCCTGATCTGCAAAGACCGGATGAGGAGACTGTTAAAGAGGTAAAGACTGAACCAATTGGAAAAGGGGGGTGGTAGGCTTTCACTGACAGCTTTACATCTTGCCTTGTAATGCTGTGGGGCTGATGCTTAGAACGTCCTGTTTTCCAGCTGACAGAGAAGACTCGCCAGGCTCTGGATAAAGCAGTATCGCAGAAGATTGCCGCTGCAATGCCGGTCCGAGCAGCAGACAAACTTGCTCCCGCACAATACATCAGGTAAGCTGTCATACATTAAGTGACAGAAGTCTTATAGGCTTTTACCAAGGACATACACAGATAAACTGCAACCATAGAAGTATATCAGTGTAAAGCCTAAAGAAAGACTTGATGACACTCCCTCCCCATCTCTCTCCAGGTACACGCCGTCACAGCAGGGGGTGGCCTTTAACTCCGGAGCCAAGCAGAGGGTTATTCGGATGGTTGAAATGCAGAAAGACCCCATGGAGCCGCCTCGCTTCAAGTGAGTATTTGCTGTTTGGACGTCACCACTAGGATATCTGAGTGACTGGTAGTTGGCTCTGGTTTATGTAGATGTGTGGCATAAGTTCGGACTGGACACAATGAATTCTTAATGGGGATAATGAATATATTCAGACCAATGAGCTGTTTTCTTTGCCTTCCACCAGAATTAACAAGAAGATACCTCGCGGACCCCCATCTCCTCCACCTCCTGTTATGCATTCTCCCAGTAAGAAGGTAGGTGCCTTAATAGGAGTTCCAGAGTTAGGTTTGTAGGAGACAATTGCTTTGAGTTGGCTATGTAGCAGCATTGTTATTGCCCAATTGATGCTTTATGCAGGCGGGACAGGGATTTGGGGGGCTGATTACATGAATGACTTCTAATACACTTACATAAGAGTAAATGACACATGTACGGACACGTGGGCAAAAGTCGCTTACACTTAGAGGGAGTGGCACAAGTTCTGTTTCTGCCATGTGCTCTGTATCTTATTATCAAGGTGATTATATTGTTAAGCAACCACTGTAATCCTATGTTCAGTGCTTTCTGTAGATAATAGTGGAGATAATACTTTGGAGAGAGGTATGACACTGATCACTGCTGCGTATAGAGAATTAGACCTATCGGAGAGGACGTGTACACAGGGACTCTGCAGAATAATCAGTGTGTCGGATGTTGTAATGCATGTAATAATGCTGAGATTTTCCATCATTATATAGATGACTGTGAAGGAGCAACAGGAATGGAAAATCCCACCCTGCATTTCCAACTGGAAGAACGCCAAGGTAATCACTTGTGCACAAATGAGTTTTGATTATTTTAATGTTTTCTTCAAAGTATCCACCCTTAGCGGCAATCACAGCAGTGCAGATTTGGCGCATTCTGTTGCTCCTCTTGTTTAACGTTTGTTACTTGTACATCGTACATACCTGTCCAGGTGATCCCGAAGGAGTTCACTTGGGTTGCATTCAGGGCCCTGGGGTGGCCAGACCATATTCTTCAGCACCTGTTGACGGAATTTAGGTTTTGGGCTGTAGTGTGAAACCACAACAAATAAGGTGGAAGCCGGAACGTACGGCGCAACAAATTCCTTTTGATTTTCAGTCACCAACTGCACCACCATCGAAACATTCCCAGATCATAGTGGAACCTCCTCCGTACTAGACTGGACTAAATTGCCAGCAGGAACCATGCGCTCGCCTGTCACACGATAAACGAACTTATGCCTCTTAGAACCAAACAACCTCAACAGTTCAATTTCTTTGAAAAAGCCTTCAACGGATAATGTCCAGTGGCCCAGCTGTTGTGCCATTTAGCCCACAGTAATCACCTCATTATTTTTTTTTAGTTATGGATCTAAACGATGTTAATCAGGCTTCAAGCCACCAGCTACAGTCAAGATTGACACTTTTTTTCCTCGTGCCCATCAGATCTGACAAGCTGTTTGGTATTGTTCCTGTTTGGGACACTTAAGTTTGTCGTCCTGTTTTGCGGTCGCTTGAGGTTGTCCAGGTCATGGGGTACACTGCTTGCCACCAAGAAAAAAACTTATGGAGACTAGCAATTTTATGCAAATTATGCCCTATGCATTTCTCACAGAGACCCATGAGCACTATTACAATACAAGGCAATCGCCGCAATTCTTACACACTGTATATGTTGGTGAATCGTTTCTAAACGGCTTTGAGCATGTATCTGATAAAACAATAAGCACCTTTTCAGGCGTTTCTCTTTTTTTTTTTTTTTTCTGGGATTGGACATTATCCGGCTTTAAGCACTCTTCCCAAATTTTTTACCTCAGGAAAGGGTCTTGATGCATCAATGCCCCCAAAATAAGGGATGTGACGTCATGTGGAATGCTGCATCCCTGAGTAACAGAAAATTTCTGTGCACGTGTATCCATAACATCCTTTATGGTGAAATTGACAATTCCACAGGTGTATTGCTACTAATGAGCTGTAGGTAAGATCGCAGCAGTTAATCGGCTTCTCACTGTCATTTTTTAAACCTAGCCTGTACCATGATTGGAGTTGATTGACCAGTGATAAAGTACCAGCCACTTTATCAGACTTGCTAAATCTGCCCCCATGTTCTACTATAGGCAGTTAGCATTCAGACACCCGTCAAATTAGTCTACGGTCCCTCACACTGTCTCGTTGTCTGTCCTTTCCTCAGGGTTACACTATCCCACTGGACAAGCGTCTGGCTGCTGACGGCCGCGGTCTCCAGACAGTCCACATTAATGAGAACTTTGCCAAGCTTGCTGAAGCTTTATACATTGCTGATAGAAAGGTGAGTCTCCTCACACAGGACCTGTCCTTTATCACCACACAGCCTCTATCTGGTTATTCATGACTCCGGTGTGTGTTTGGCTAGGCCCGAGAAGCCGTGGAGATGAGAGCTCAGGTGGAGCGGAAGATGGCTCAGAAGGAGAAAGAAAAGAAGGAGGAGAAACTACGGGAGTTGGCGCAGATTGCCAGAGAGCGCAGAGCTGGGATAAAGTCCCACGCCGAGAAAGGTGAGATCTAAGGCAGAACTTGCCAGTTTCATGAAAGGATGTTTGCTGGTGTTTTGTATCTGAACAAGGTTGTCTGGTTTTCTTTCTCCAGAGGATGGAGAAGCCAGGGAGCGCGATGAAATCCGTGACAACAGACGCAAAGAGCGTCAGCATGAGCGGAACCTATCCAGGGCGGCCCCTGACAAAAGGTGAGACCTATAAAGCCGCCTACTATGGAAGGTGACTGTTGTGACTTTCTAGCAGGTCATGTGTGGAAAGCCAAGAAGAACTGCTTTGCTCGCAGGGGACTGGACTGTCTGCTTCCAGAATTTTCCCCAAAAAAGTAGGAGTTTTTTGGCTGCAATAATGCAACAAAAATAGAGCATTAAGTCAAACATATCGATAATGTTAGTTCGACCTATACAAAAATATTATAAAAGAAAGCATACCAGAAAAAGTGCTACTCTTGCATAAAAGTGCAATAGGTAAAGTAGACCATAAACCCCAAATCCATATCAGGAATCCAAATGAGTATCCTTCGATCTAATTAAAGGGGTGATTCTGGTTGGTTTGCAAAAGTAACAGTTTATGGGGAAAAAACCTGCTGCACTGCAGGGGGCAGATGTAAAGGGTGCTGCAAATTCAAAATATGTAGAGAATTAGATTTGGGTGTTTGTTTCTGTGCAGAGCAAATATTGGCTGCTTTATTCTTGAACTGCAATATGTGATTGCAGTTTGAACTCACCTCAGCCAAATCTAAATCTCTCTGCACATGTTACATCTGCCCCACCTGCAGCACATTTTTTTGTTCATTAAAAGAGTTTGCTTTTGCAAACCAAACAGAATAAGGCCCTTAATCTGCTGTTAATGAAATGGTTTTGACAAAACCCTTCACATAATTTACCGGGTCCCGTGTCTGTTCTAGCAACTGTGTCCTGGCTCAGGATTTTGTGGGAAGGGAGTATATCATCCCATATTGTATTATAGACGGTATGACAGTGCTTTCCCAATGTAGATTCCATATCCCTGCATTTATTACATCACGTTTGGGGCAGTTGGCCTTACTACGGAGAACTGCTTTCATTAGGCAGACAGAAGTTTGATACTTTATGGAGAAAATTAAAAACAAAAGCGCTGTTGATAACTGACATGGGGACTAGTAGGCGTAATAGAGGCTAAAATCTGCACCCAGTGGACATCAGAAATCAAAATAACATCTGCTTCAAACTTTGTTTTGAGAGGGTGCAAAAGTTCCAATCGTAAACCAGGCATTAATGGTATCTTATATAGTGGAATTGTGACCCCCAGACCCAGAGATTGAACCTGGTTTTAGATTGTCGTGGGAGACCACATCCATTTCTCTTTAACTAATTTTGCCCGGAGAAGTAAATGATTTGTTTTCTCATTGGATGAAGACTTGTCCGCCTGAGTTTACCTCACACAATAAATTTCCTCCGCCAGGTCCAAGCTGCAGAGGAACGAGGAGAGAGACATCAGTGAACAGATTGCTCTAGGCATCCCCAGCCAACGGCCTTCCAGTGAGATTCAGTATGACCAGAGACTTTTCAACCAGAGCCGGGTAAGCTCTCCCCTGAGTCACCATTCTGTACGATGGAACCATGTACAAGGTGTTGATCTCTCTCTGCTCTTTCCAGGGAATGGACAGTGGCTTCGCAGGCGGAGAGGATGAGGTGTATAACGTGTATGATCAGCCATGGAGAAGCAACAAGGAGTTGGCACAGAACATTTACCGGCCTAAGAACAACGACTCTGATATGTACGGCCCAGATCTCGAGACTCTGATGAAGACCAACAGGTGAGCGTGTAGTACCCCTGGGGGGTGTAAGGCAAGATATGTGGGAGGAGGAGAGGAAAGGCAGATCTGAGTATTATCCGCATAGAGATGTTATTGGAATTCAAGACCTAAAGAGGACTAACATAAATTGGGGTACACCTATCGTTATTGTGCTTTCCAGAAGGGAAAGTTATTACCGTATCTAATCTGTAGACACTTCAGTGGGAGTTATTGTTCCTCAATAAACCTGAGCATTCATTCTTCCTGAGAGAAACTGAATACAGTGTAATCCCTAAGCAGGTGCATAACAAGGTCTTGGTGGGATGGGGGTCTGGTTTGGGAAGTTGTGGTACAGCCCTGTTTACTCTTGAGTCTAACGCTGGCTCCATAACACCTCTCCCCCCCCCCAGGTTTGTTCCTGATAAGGATTTCTCCGGCTCAGACCGCAAGCAGAGACGCGAAGGTCCAGTGCAGTTTGAAGAAGATCCTTTCGGTCTGGATAAGTTCTTGGAGGAGGCCAAGCAACACGGAGGTGCAAAACGCCCATCGGACAGTGGCCGTGCCAAAGAGCATGACCATGAAGGGAAGAAGCGCAGGAAGGAGTGAGGGGGGGGGGGGGGGGGGGGGGCCCTGTACATTCTACAGACTGGTGCATCATGAATTGTTACTGCACGGAAGCTGTCCGGAGACTTTACACACGACCATTAGCACAGTTACGCTACTGCTTATATGTAATAACACCGACCTGGGCGTTGTATCTGTGACCTATATAGCTGCAAGTGCCAGACTTGCTGCTAACTGACATTGTGGGTTGTGACCTGCAGGTCCGTTTGTGTTCTCTCACCCATGTAAGCGTTACAAGTCCACAGCCATAACTTGGTTCTGTCATATTCCAGAAAACAGGAGTTTGAAAGTTTTATGTTCTGTTTTTATTTAATTTTTTTTCAGTCTGTACAACAAATAAAATTCCTACATTATCCACAATATTATTCCTTCTTCTTCATCGGCCGTATCTCCAGCTGCAAAGTAAAACAAGACTGTCTTAATATTTATATACCACCATTTCTCTGCAAAGGGGGCGAGTTTGTGGAATTAAATTCCCTACAGGTAACATTTTGACTGACAAACACATCTAGGTTGACATTAGTTCCATGGGGTTTTTTTTGTGTGTGGGGGGTGGGGGGGGGGCACTTTTTCATACTCTGCTTAGGAACGGTAAAAGCCCTGCAGCCTGATGAGTTAAGCCACACTATATAAAATAAGCTATTCCAATGAAACCTTTATTATCTACCCAAGATAAAGCCATTCCTAATCGAGGATCTTTCTTGGTACTTGTGTATTATCACGGCGCCGCAGGAAAATCGCATCGGCCATTGTAATGGGTGTGTGATGCGTTTTCCTATGTAATTTATTCACTGTTCTTAGCCCCGGGGAATCGCATTGCATCTGTACAATTAGCAATTGAGCACCCCGAAGCATGGTGAGCACAGCGGAACGCATCCTCCAACCTTTTCATACACTATCCACGTCGGCGTGGAGTTGATTTTATATAGTGTGGTGAGCCACCACGCCCCGCAGATTATTTACTTGTATTCCACATCCCCTCGCTGTACTCGCCACACTATATAAAATTAACTCCACGCCGACATGGATAGTAGGGGTGTTAAAAGGTCGGAGGACACGTTCCGCCACGCTTGTATTGCCGCCCATACACGTCCCGATGCGGGCGTGCGTTGTGGGCTTAAATAGCATCCATCGCATTGCATGCCTTCTGCATGCAATGTGATAAAAAGCAAGTACAAAAAGTATGTAAAGCAAGTATGTGCAGCACATACTTTTTGTACTGTGCGATGAGGTGCCGCGGGAGCGCGCACCACAAAGCACGCATCGGGACGTGTATGGCCAGCCTATGTCATTATTGTATACCTGATGGCACTGTACACCCTATACAATATAAATAAAAGAGCACTGAATACATTACATAGGAGCATCGGCACTTTCAATGCAATCTGATTTTGCTACGCAGAATAGCCTAGTGGGCGCCATGATAATACACTAACGATTGTAGGGATTACAGCATCTACACATTGATAAGCAAGGACCTCTACTGGTCACTTGTGGGAGTGTTATCTGGGATGAAAGAACATCTGACATAACTGCAGACTTCTGATGAGATAGAATTACCCTCAAGCAGGAGCTGTAGGTGGGCCAGATGCACTAAGCTTCAAAAGTGATAAGATGTAGAGTGATAATCAGCCAGCCAATCAGCTCCTACCTGCCATGTCACAGACAGTGTTTGAAAAATGTCAGTCAGGAGCTGGTTGTTTCTCACTCTCAATTTTATCACTTTTGAAATTTAGTGCATCTGGCCCAGTGTGAGAACACCCTCCGCCATAAGCCATAAATAGACAATAGGGGTGTCTAGTTATGTCACTCTGTATTGATACAAATTTGCCTCACAGCACTGATGTTATGGGTTCAATGCCCACCACAGCACTAACGCCCCTTGCACACTATACATCACTGGGAGCAACACTGACCATCTTCAGATTTCACTGCATATTCAGATAATCAAGGTTAACAATCAACAGGAGCTTACATCGTTAACAATATAGTGCGTACACACTGAACCATACCGTTAACACAATTATTATTTATTGTACCCATCTTTACTGTGTGGAGTTTCTATATTCTCTTTGTACTTGCATGGAATTCCCCCCCAGACTCAAACTAATATGGTAGCTTAACTCCTGACAAAAATAACGCTTTTGTGTACATATACACGTTTCTGGCAGACCAGGTGGGACAACTGCTTCTTATCTAGTGTTCAATCTAGCACCTGCCATCTTTCAAAACCCGCGCAGTTCCTCTTCTCTGCCTAGGTTGTCTCTGTTGTAGTGCTGAAGTACAGACCACTCTGTGCAGGTAGTAACACCCCAGGCATGGAAGAGGCACCGCACAAGTTTTGAAAGATGCTGGGGGCTAGAATGAACACTTTGTCATAGGCTGGCGCCGGGGACTTCAAAAGAAAACCTGGAGGGGAGAGGGAGGTGCGGCAAATGTGAGGGAGCCAGGCAGCGCTGAAGCTGCCTGAGTTCAGTGATTGGCAGTGCTGGCCGGCTCTAAACAGTGGCATTCCCGAGAATTTTCCAGGCTTACCAGACTGGACACTGAGGCACAGCCCGGAAAATTCTCGGGATTTCCACTGAAGGGGTTATTCTACTAGTACTACACCTATAATATGTCCAGGTATCTATGTAAGCATTACCACTAGACTACATGTCAGTAAGCTTACTGACTGCAGGCAGAGAACCAGTCAGATCCTACTCAGTGACCCATTCATAACAGGTTCAGCAGAGGGCTCAGTAGGTCAGGGGGGAGCACATTTACCTTATTGCCCTCCAGAACGTGGTGATCTTCTTGTAGAGCCTTCTGTATCCCTTCTTCAGAGGAAAACGCCACCCAGCCGTAGCCCTTGTGGAAGCCAGTGTTCTTATTCTAGATATTAATACACAAGTGTATAAATGGGCTGCACAGACGGTGTAATGGTTAGCAGTACTGCCTCACATCGCTGAGGTCATGGGTTAAATTCCCATCATGGCCCTAAGTGGGTTAAGTTTATATGTTCTCTCTGTGCTTGCATGGGTTTCCTCCCGGTACTCTGGTTTCCTCCCACAATGCTAAAATATACTGGTAGGCTAATTGGCTCCCAACAAAATGAACCCTAGAATGTGTGTGTGTGTGTGTGTGTGTGTGTGTGTGTGTATGTGGTAATGAATATAAAGTGTAAGCTCCACTGGAGAGGGACTGATGTGAATGTTCAAATATTCTCTATAAAGCGCTGCGGAATATGTGTGCGATATAAATAATACAATTGTATAGATCTACACTACACAGCAGTGTCAGCCTCACCTTACACAAGGGCTCTGGTGAATTTGTATGAGCGACTAATGCTATACACTAAGCAGAATTAAAATATTGTACTCTATACATACTGCATATGGTAACCTACACAACGGTCTATTCAGTGGCCAGGGACAGGCTGCCAGGAAAGCACCACAAGAGCATTCCAGATCACTAGATAATTATAGAGTGTTGTCCTTGTGTTTCCCTCCTATGTCCCTAAAGATTGTAAGCTTGCAGCAGGGCCCTCCTACCTCTAAGTCTGTCTGTTGTTATCCAGTTTGTTTTATCACTGTTAAATATTGTAAAGCGCAACGGAATCTGCTGCTCTATTTAAGAAACTGTAAATAAATAAATAAATAATAGAGGGTCTCCCATACTTACATATACAAGCTCACATTTTGTCACTTTCCCAAACTGCGTGAAGTAGTTCCTCAGCTCCCCTGATAGAGGGAAAACAAATAGAGATGTTCTGTTACGCCTGCGACCCACCTACACGTCCTGGTACACATGCGCCCCGCCTACAATGACCTGTTATGCCCGTCCCTTGCCCACATTCCGTAACACCCCCACCTTGCCTACAATGTCCTGTTTCACCAGCGACTCGCCCACAATTTCCTGTTACACCCGCGCCCTGCCCACAATGTCCTGTTACACCCGCGCCCTGCCTACAATGTCCTGTTACACCAGCGCCCTGCCTACAATATCCTGTTACACCAGCGCCCTGCCTACAATGTCCTGTTACACCAGCGCCCTGCCTACAATGTCCTGTTACACCAGCGCCCTGCCTACAATGTCCCGTTACACCCGCGCCCTGCCTACAATGTCCCGTTACACCCGCGCCCTGCCTACAATGTCCTATTACAACAGTGCCCTGCCTACAATGTCCTATTACAACAGCGCCCTGCCTACAATGTCCTGTTACACCAGCGCCCTGCCTACAATGTCCTGTTACACCAGCGCCCTGCCTACAATGTCCTGTTACACCAGCGCCCTGCCTACAATGTCCTGTTACACCCGCGCCCTGCCTACAATGTCCTGTTACACCCGCGCCCTGCCTACAATGTCCTGTTACACCCGCGCCCTGCCTACAATGTCCTGTTACACCCGCGCCCTGCCTACAATGTCCTGTTACACCCGCGCCCTGCCTACAATGTCTTGTTACACCCGTGCCCTGCCTACAATGTCCCGTTACACCCGCGCCCTGCCTACAATGTCCTGTTACACCCGCGCCCTGCCTACAATGTCCTGTTACACCAGCGCCCTGCCTACAATGTCCTGTTATCCCCATGCCTCACCTGTTATGGAAGCCTACTGTATGTCAGGGGTGGCCAAACTGGTCCTCGAGATCTACCAACGGTCCATGTTTTCCAGATCACCTTGTGGATCGGATCACATTGCATACAAATTGCATGCGATTTTATTGTGTGCAATGCAATTTAGCAAACCCCCACCTTTTCATACCCCCACTATCCACGTCGGCGTGGAGTTGGTTTTATAAAGTGTGGCAAGCGCAGCGAGCCTCACGAGGGGACGCGGATTACTTAACATGTATTCTGAGTCTGCTTTCCACACTTTATAAAATTAACTCCACGTCAACATGGATAGTGGGGGTATGAAAAGGTCGGAAGGATGCATTCCCCTCCCCCGGTCTCACAACCTCTTTCTGACTATCCCCCACCACTCCCTGCATGCTGGCTCCCCCCAGCTGCAGTATGACCAAGATGGCGCCGCAGTAGGACTGCCTAGAAACTGTGCCACTCAGCCATATGTAACCCTGTGTCTCCCCTGTTTCGTACACTGCATAGCAACCTATAACTGTACTGTCTCGGCATATTTGTTACCTACCCGGCTGTTGCAATGACCAATGGCGCAGCTGATGGCTGCCTAAGCACTGTGCAGCTAGGTGGGCATGTGCTCCCTGTATGATAACTGTACTGTCTTTGCTTATTTGTTACCTACCTGGCTGCTGCAGCGGCCAGTGGTGCCGCTGATATCTGCCTAGGCACTGTGCAGCTCAGCAATCCCCAGGATACATCTAGCGTATACCTGTATGTGTTATGAATATCTGTACTGTCTTTGTTTCACTGTTACCTAACCGGCTGTTGCACAGCAATCCAAATCAAATTCCTAGTATACGCAAGTATACCTGGCCAATAACGCTGATTCTGATTTCATGCTGGTCTCTGAACCCCCTGCCTTTCTTCCTCTCCAACCATAATCAGTGCTCCTTGTCTGTTTGCCCCGTCTCCGCTCCCATCCCCAGTATCTCCATCCTCACTGTTGTGTCCCCACTCCATATCTACCTGTCCCCAACCTTTGTGCCCTCCCCATCATGTTTCCATCCCCAGCCACTGTCCCCATCATGTCTGCATCCAGAGTATCTGTCCCCATCATGTCTCCACCCCCAGCCACTGTCCTCAGCATGATTCCATCCCCACCATGTCTCCATCCCCAGACACTGTCCCATCATGCCTACGTCACCATATCCCCAGCCACTGTCTCCATCCCCAGTTTCTGTCCCCATTATTTCTCCACCCCCAGCCACTGTCCTCAGCATGATTCCATCCCCACCATGTCTCCATCCCCAGCCACTGTTCCATCATGCCTACGTCACCATATCCCCAGCCACTGTCCCCATCATGTCTCTGTCCCCATCATTTCTCCACCCCCAGCCACTGTCCCCATCATTAGTCTTTGTCATCCCATCCCTGTCCCCTTCAGAGCGCAGCTTGGCATACTCACTGTGGGACAGAGCCCAGGGCACACGGGCCACGAACAACTGGTACAGCCGCTGTGCGGACGCGGCCATCTTGCAGCCTGACCTCTGGCTGGCAGCGCAGTGTTGACGTCACGCTGTACGGAAAGAGAGTAAGATGGCGCCGCCCAGGGAGAGGCCGGGAAGATGGCGGCCTCCGTGCTGGAACAGGGGGAAGACGCGTTTCGGAAGATTTTCCGTTACTACAGGAGACGGAACCCGCCCTGTGACCTGTCCGGGGTGATAGAGTTCCGGCCGGAGGAGCCCAGGGTCAGCACCGGTCCGACTGTGTCTGCGTGCAGTGGGAGGGGGGAGGGGCAGTAACCCATAGCAACCCTGGTGGGAGCCGTAGTAATTGCGCTGAGGGTGACTGGCCACGCGCACCTCCACACTGCAGCCACATCGACCGACAGCAGTCGCGCCGACCGTTATTGCCCGATTGGTATCATGGCGATCTCGTCGCTCAGGATTTGGGGTCTATGTACTAACACCAGAGTACCTCAGCTCAGTACCTGGCCCCGCAATGTCTCTGTGGGGACTGTCTGTGGTATATCATGGTTGCCTACCTGACCCTCTCCTTCAGGGAAAAAAACGGAACTTGTGTATTATCACGGCGCCCATCGCATCGCATACCACTAAATATGGTATGCGATGGCATGCGACTTTCACGTCAAAACGGAAAAATGTACCACCAGTGGCGGCTAAGTCTGGGGAGAACATACAAACTCCACACAGTTGGACCGTGGTGGGATTGTGAGGCGGTAATGCTAACCATAACACCGGACTGGTTCCGGTTGATAGATCTATAGGCTGTCAATAGTCTATAGAGGTTGACAGGGTCAAAGGCTAACATGCAATAGATCGACAGGTGAAAATGTCAACTTCAAAAAAGGTAGACACATGACTAGGCCAACCTGAGTTTTTCATGATTTTTTTTCCCCGGCGCGTACTTACTTCACCATCCATGTGGGCACAGAGGGATAATACAATAGTGTGCCGAACACTGTGAGGCACAAAGCCCGAAGCAAGGGTACATGTCAACATGACAAAAAAGAAAATGCGTCCACTTTTTTATCGTTTACATTTTGACCCTGCTGACTTTAACCATGTTGACCTTTTGGTGTACACCTATTGACTGTCTATCTAATAATCCGCACCCCATACAGGCACCAGATAATTCTATACACTGATTGGGGAATTGTCGGCTATAATAGTTGCTCGATTACTTATTATTCCATGGCGCTCGCCCATTATCCCGGTCCTGTCCTCTCGGCTGCCCACTGACTGTGCAGCAGCTTCCGCAGAGTTTATATCATAGGCTTAGATTCCCATAGTAGCACATGTTTATAGTAATATATTAACAATAGCGCTTTTCTCCATTAGGACTGAAGGCGTAACAGGCCTGCATATAGATGGGTGTGGATCGTTTGGTCTACAACAACTAGGTCGACATGAGTCTAGGTCGACAGGACATTAGGTCCACAGTCAAAAGGTCAACATGGGGTTTTTCACAGTTTTTTTACCCTAATTTCGACACAGTCAACATGGACACAGTTTGAAGTGCACTGCATCGCTCGCTATGCTTCGGGTACGGTGCCTCGCTACACTCAGCACACTATTTTATTCTCCCACCATGCCCTAGTGGATGGTAGGGCATGAAATACCGCCTGTCGGCACGTCAGCTAAAATAACTGAAAAACCGCATGTCGACCTTGACCCATGTCGACCTTGTTGCCTGTCGACCTAATGGTGTCGACCCAATGCTTGTCAACCTAGTTGCTGTAGACCTACTGACCGTATACCATATAGATTACTAGCTGCCCATGACCTTGTGCTGACACGCTTTATCCTTTCCCTTCCAGGTGAAGGGTGCAGAGCTGAGGGTTGGCGCACTCAGTGATCAGGATGCGGGCAGAGTCGGTTTGCAGCCATTGCACCGGTGGAGAGCCTACCAGCTGGAGGGTTCCCCAGGTACCGTGCTTGTGTATTGTCCTGCAGCTATAATGATGTACCAATACCGGTACATGCAGCTGGTGCTTCTCAGGTACTAGGTACAGGGAAAAGAGGGGAGAAGATTAGAACACCTACTCTAAAACTGGCCTTTGGGATGCCAGGGTCGGTCTTCTGACTACCGGCATTCTCAGTGCCTGGATTCCACAACCAAAACATAAAATATCTCGGCCTGTCCATCTGCTTGTAACTGATGTGACTGGACAAGAACCTCATCCATAATGACTATGGGCAGTATTCAATGAGAATACTGACGGCGTGCAGCGAATCCTGTTTAGGATTCGCTGCACATTCGCCATTGCCCGCCGCGTTCCGGAGGCTCGCCGGCTCCAGTATTCAACGAGTCAGGGGCTCGCTGCCCCTGACCGGCGAATTTGAGCTCCTGCGGCGGACGCCGCAGTGAGCCTGAGGACGGTGGCAGGCAGGGAGATGGAAGTCTCCCTGCCTGCCCAGAACGTTTGTGGGGGGGAGGTGGGCTCCCCGGGTGCCAGGCAGCACAGGCTGCCCCCCCGGGGGTGCCAGCAGGGGACCGGGTATATTCACTACACCCGATCATACATATGTAATGATCGGGTGAAGTGAATATATGAATATCTAATGAGCGGCTCGGCTCTGTTCCCCTGCTGGCTGCTCTGTGTAAAAAAAAAAAAATATATATATATTTTTTAAATGAAATATATATTCATGTGCTTACAGCACATGAATAAAAATAGCATGCCCCTCCTCAGAATAAAATTCCTGATTTTTTGACACCAATTGTAAAAAAAAAAACACTTTATTTTAAAAGTTCACATTCCACTTCACCATAAAAAGATAGCGATTGCTACTCGGTGAATCATGGCGAAAAAAACCTTGAAATGTATTCGCCATCTGGTCATTGAATAGGGTGATTCACCGTTTTAGTCAAAAATTCGCCTTACAGCACAAAATCGCCATAAAAACATGGTGAATCAGCCTCATTGAATACCGCCCTATAAGTTGTATGGTGAGAGGGGTTTTCCCCCAATGCACAATACAGGCAGCTTTTATGTCTGATCCCTTCACCGTCCGCCCGACACAACCTCTCTACTTTGACTGATCCCTCTCCAGGTTTCCTGTTCATTGAGAACCCGTTTCTTCCCGGTTGGCAGCATCGCTGGGTGCGGCAGTGTCTGAAGCTCTATCCCAGAAAACCCAACGTCTGTAACCTGGACCTGCACATGGGTCTGGACAGTACCTCTGACCTGTGGTCCAGCAGCCACAGCCAGCTCCGGTAAGAGGACCAGTCACTGGCATCTTGGTGGCTGGACGTGGGTCTCACAGAACCTGACAGTGAATTTATGGTTCTTTTTTATCAAACAGGAGAAAATCCTCCCAGAGACGAAGCGAGAAAACTTTGCTGGAAAAACTCCGCTGGGTGACACTTGGCTTCCACTACAACTGGGACACAAAGGTAACGGGGCACTTGTTCCTTGCTGTGGGACCGCGTCACAATTACTGTGTCTACAAAGCTCAGTGCATGAAATGAGGATTATAGGTCTGTGACCCGCACAAATATGAACCCTTCCCTGACTTCTGCCACACCTGTTACAGTATTGTCTCTCTCTCCCTGCAGCGATACCATGAGGAGAATCACAGCCCCTTCCCCTTGGAGTTGGCAGAGCTTTCCCGCAGTGTGGCAGTGGCTTGTGGCTTCCCCATCTTCAAGGCAGAGGCTGCTATTCTTAACTATTATCGTATGGACTCGTCCTTAGGGATCCACGCAGATGAGTCTGAGCTGGATCACCAGAGCCCCCTCTTCTCTTTCAGGTGAGTATCCTGGAGTAACAATCCCCTCACTGTTACCATGATCCGTGCACTGTACTGTACAGCTCGGTGTCACCACTAGACGGAAACCTCTGTCTCGTGCAGGATGAATCAGTCAGTATAGGGCCTGATTCAGCTTAGGTCGCTAAATTGCAAGGACTTAACGTCACCTTCTGGAAATAAAGACCAAAGTCTAAGTGACGTGGTGGGCAGCATTGGGCGGTTGGCAACGCGGTCTCCGATGGCTGCAGGACGGACGATGGAGACGTGACCGGACGGCTTTGGGGTGGTTCGTGGTGGCTGCATGGCATCTCCTGCTGCCCTAGTTATGCTAGTGTCTCAACCTGCTGCAAACGGTTCAAGGGAAAACGTGCGATATCGGCACTTCTATAAGTGTTACAGGCCAGGTTGTCAGAGCAACCCAAAGGCAGCATGACACGGGGGCGTGGCTCTAAAAAGGGAGAGGACGCCTCCCTGGATCACCATGGCAACTGGGCAGGGCACACTCCCTGATGTCTGCAGCAGCACTCCCTTTATAAGGCTCATTAAGAGAGCAGGATGTTGCTGCTGAATTTGTATGCCAGAGTTCTGCTGTGTATTGTACCTGTTAGCCTGTGTTAGAATTGTATTGCCATTGCTACAATATAGGTGATTGAGTCAGTGACGGGTTTCCCTCACTGGATTGCAACACCTAGTAGCAATATTGTAAGTTCAGTCTCTGTTTATTCCTAGCTTCTCTTTTCTGTGCTGGTTTTTCCATCTGGCCAGTACAGGGGAGTGGAGCAGGATTTGGAAAGGATTGTCATCTTCCTCCAGAGACTGAGCTCTGTCACTTATGTGTATTGGTTTCTGGTCTGGTTCTGGACGCTGCACTCTGCTATCTTCATCTTCAGAGCCAGTGTGTCAGCTCAGATACCACATACAGAGGTTTAGCTCTAATACCATCTGAGAGCAGGTGTCTGGATTGATCTTGGGCACTGGGCTCTGCTGTTCCCTCCTGCAGAGTAAGTGCTTCCAATCCAGACTCCATCCCGTGATTTACTTCCAGCCTGCCTGCGGTTCAAGTGTGTCAGTTTCATCTCACTTTTACACTTGAACACAGAGGGAATTCTTCCTGGTTAGGAAGTTCATGGTTTTGTTAGTAACTCCATCCTGAGCATTGTTGCTCCCAGTGAAAGCACATTACATCTTGCTAGTTCAATTTATCTGTGTGTCTGTTTGTTCCCCATTTGTCCCCAGTGTTTGTCTGTCAGTGACACTCATAACAATAAGTGCCCGATGTGCGTGCAGCTGGGCGCTGCGCCAAATTTAATTCCTCCTGATTCAGATCGGTGCACTCTGCTGATATTTACTGAGATGAGCAATTAAAAGCGCTTGAGCACGGTATGTGTGGGAAATAAAAGGTGATACATAATAAAATGTGCTTTGCCGTTTTTGAATAAAATGTTTACAGCTCTTAGGACCAGATTCTCTAAGCTTCAAAAGTGATAAACAGCCAGCCAATCAGCTCCTGTCTGACTTTTTTCAAACACAGTCTGTGACATAGCAGGTAGGAGCTGATTGGCTGGCTGTTTATCACTCTCCATTTTATCACTTTTGAAGCTTAGAGAATCTAGCCCTATGTGAGCAGTTTTGGGGGTCCGAGCCGTGTGAGTCTTCCGGCACTATAGTGAAGAACCTAGGATGCCCTGTCTGTCCCTACACTTACCTAGGTCTTCTGGCCTTCTGTCTTCTCCACGTGGCGCTCGTTTCCGATCTCCACACGCCAGCCGTCCGTGACCTGGAAGTTCGGGTGTAGCGGCTTCCGGTTTCGGCGGTGTATGCGGTATCAGCTCCCCGGGCTGCCAACACATTTCGAGAGTTTCACTCTCTTTGTCAAGGATAGGTTCCTAGGTTCTTCACTATAGTGCCGGAAGACTCACACGGCTCGGACCCCCAAAACTGCTCACTAAGAGCTGTAAACATTTTATTCAAAAAACGGCAAAGCACATTTTATTATGTATCACCTTTTATTTCCCACACATACCATGCTCAAGCGCTTTTAACTCTCCATATTCTGTACCATTATTATATATAACCGCATTGCGCACGCACCATGTTACCTTAGCGATGCCGCCATTGTGGGCGGTTACGGTGAGTAGCGGTAAAATATATAGACATGTCGCAATAGTTTTCTGGGCATGTCTTGTCAACAATCTCGTATTAAGACGACGTGATGGCGTCGGTGTCTCAATTCTGCTGTATAGTCTACACCAGTGGTCCTCAAACTCAGTCCTCAAGAACCCCCAACAGTGAACATTTTCCAGGTCTCCACACAGAATCACAAGTGAAATAATTAGCTCCACCATGTGTCAGTGAGTAATGAGAGCAGCTGCCAGATGACCTGGAAAATGTGCACTTGAGGACTGAAGTTGAGAACCACTGCTCTACACCATAGGTATTATAGGTAATCTATTATTCAGGGTTCTGTGACCAGTTGCTTGGGTCCGCAAAGCTGTCGGTGGTGACCCAGTGCATTTCCAGGTGCAGCAGCATTATTATATTTTTGCACATCCGCTGCTAATTTGCTCGCTGACACATGACTCAGGACCAATCCTGAAAGCTGGTAATCTGCAGTAAATCCACAACACATATCTGACGACTCATTCTCTAAACTGTAATAGATGGATCAACGCTTAGGGGTCAGTCCACACCAAGGGTGCAAGGTGTCGTTACCACGGGGTGTAAATGCCGACAACAGCATCCAAACTCCCGTTATTAGCCAATTTACAGATTTTGGCTACTGGGCTACAAACACAAATCCGCGGGCCGGCGGTACTGTAAAACCGCCTGTAAAAACATAGCAGAGAATAGGATTGACCCCTTTCCCCATTTACACCAGATTCCCAGTTTTTGGATCACAAATGTATGATTATTTATTTATTTACAGTGTCTTATATAGCGCAGCAGATTCTGTTGCACCTTACAATTGTAGACAGTGATAACACAAACTGGGTAACAGACAGACTTGGAGGTAAGAGGGCCCAGCTGCAAGCTTACAATCTATAGAGATATAGGAGGGAAACACAAGGACAGGCACCAGTAATAGCATAGCAGTGCCACCAAGTTGAAAGTCCAGAAGGGAAGCTATATAATACATAAGTGCCTCAGAGGGTTATGCGTGTGGAACTTAAATATGATAGGCTTGCCTGAAGAGGTGAGTTTTCAGGGAACACTTGAAATATTGGAGGCTAGAGGGGAGTCTTATTGTGCGTGGAAGGGCATTCCATAGGGTGGGGGCAGCAGATAGATAGAGTCTTTGTTTGCATTTGTTGTACTTTCCTCTCAGTAATTCCTTGTTTGCTGTTGCTGCAGCTTTGGACAGTCCAGTATTTTCCTCCTGGGGGGGCTGAGCAGAGATTTGGCGCCCACCGCAATGATGATGAACAGTGGTGACATCATGGTCATGTCTGGCCCCAGCCGGCTGCTGTACCACGCCGTTCCACGGATTCTCCACCATCCCGGAGGAGGTGTCTTACCCCCCAGTTTATCTGTGCCTCCACCATGTGAGGATTCAGGCGACAGTCCTCTCATTGAGCCGTGTTGCCCCGAAGACTGGGAGGTCTGCGAAACATATCTCCAAACATCCAGGATTAATATGACTGTAAGACAGGTCCTATCGGAGGGGGGACACTTCCCAGAGAGGGAGGACACGAGTGGTAATGGTGACCCAGCCATCAAGGGAGACTCTTACCACAGTGAGGACAATGATGTGCTGGAGGCTGAAGGGAGAGAAAGTTCTCTGGCAAAACGCGTGAGAACAACACAGGAGAGCTGAATCTATGTGGAGAATGAGGGTTGGAGCAGTTTATTCCCCCCACAAATTAAAATAAATCTGTTTATTTTTAATTAGCCAATGGGGTCGTTTCTCTGATTTATAAGACATGCTTTCTTCCTATTAGCTTCTGCGTTTCAGAATAAATAAGGTAAAACCCGGTTTTCTGGGTTTTAACGCATTTCTGAATTGACTTAGGCCCCTCCGGCAGGGCTCAGTTGTGAACGGTACGTTACCCTATTGAAGTCTTTCCGCTTCTTTCCGCAGCACTGTATGAGGGACCTGACATGTGCAGAGGGATAAGTCCAGGGATGTGTGGACATTGCAAAGGGCAGCTCATATTAGGACAGCTGCCCTTTGCTTTGCTAATCCCATAGTCACTACTAGAGGGAGCCCTCTGGTGCAGATAAGGAAACCAGACACTTGTGGCAGTGATGCACCTAGCTTGAAGTGCAGCGAGCCCACAATGGTATACATTCATACTGACGGTGGTTCCATATTACCAAACATATGAGATTTGACCCATAACACTGAAAAAAGCATCCACATAGACACTGTAGGTCTTCAGTACCACACTCATTATCTAATTTGTCACTTTTAAATAAAGTTTGGTGAAACTGGCACTAGAAAGTCTCGGTTTGGCCTTGGAAAATAAATGTTAGCTTCCCACTTTCATAAGCAGTAACCATAGCTATAGCTTGCAATTACTAACATGCGGGTTTTCTGAAGTGCAGGTGTTGCCTGTTGCAAGAAATCAGATTATACACATTTATATAGCACTTCCAAGAACAGTGGTTCTCAAACTCGGTCCTCAGGACCCCACACAGTTCACATTTTCCAGGTCACCCGACGGGTGTACTCATTGACACATTTTAAAAGATCCACAGGTGGAGCTAATTATTTCACTTGATTCTGTGAGGAGACCTGCAAAACATGCACTGTGTGGGGACCGACATTGAGAACCTGTTTTCTAGAAGATAATAGCTAAAAACCTGATTGGTTGCTAAGGCAGCATCTCTCATTTTAGTAAATAGACCCCCTAGGGGTCTGTTTTTTACTTTCTCCCAATAGGTAATTTAATAACCGTTTAAGATCCAAACTTCTGCCAGTACTGGTGTGGGGTCATCTTGTGGCCAAAAATGATATTGCACGGCACTTGCATGCACACACTTTATATAGCGTTAAACAAGATGACTGGAATGTTGGCAGTAATCTAATGTCACCAATCTAAAATCACTGTGACCTTGTTGCACCTTCCCTGCAGGACACAGTGATTTTTGAAAAAGACCCATTGGTTTGCAGCTGCATATTTTGGATATGCTGTTACCTATTTCAACTATTGGATCTGACAAGTTGTAATAACTCATTAAAGTACTGGCAGGGAAGGAAATTTAAGTGGATATTAAAGTCACTGGGTTATTTATACTTAAGCATACTCACCATCAGTAATTGAGTACCCGCGGCCTAGAATTCTGTGAAGGCTAACGGATCTAAGATAGTCCTATAAAAGGACTCCAATTGGAGGAGGCACCTCCCCAAAATTTCCATTGCTTGTTGGAAATCGGTATTAAATTGAAGACACAAAACTGTTCTCCTGATGAAGTCTTTTTAAGACGAAACGCGTTGGGACGTTTCTGTACATCTTTATTTGTGTCTGGAACAACTTTCTGAAAATAAAGATATCGAAAGAACTGCTTTGAGTGCTTCACTGGAGATTGGACCGCCATATTTATGGACTTTTATTAATTTAAGGCGCCATTCTACAACTGGGTGATATATATATATATATATATATATATATATATATATATATAATTTTTTTTTTTTTTTTCTTTACATACATGCTCGTTACAAGGGAATTTTGGTACTTGTGTAATATCTGGGCGCCCGATTTTTTCATTGTATTGCATCGCACTACTTAAGGTATGCAATGCAATGTGATTTTTCATTGTAAAGACCAGATTTTTAATTGTATAGTCACTCATGGGTGATTTCATACCCCCACTATCCAACTACGCATGGAGTTGATTTTATATAGTGTGGCGAGCGCAGCGAGCGGATGCAGAATACATGTAAAGTAATCAGCGTGCGCTCACCACACTATATAAAATCAACTCCATGCGTAGTTGGATAGTGGGGGTATGAAATCACCCATGGGTGACTATACAATTAAAAATCGGGTCTTTACAATGAAAAATCACATTGCATTGCATTGCATCGCATTGCATGCCTTAAGTAGTGGCATGCAATGAAAAAAACGGGTGCCCAGATAATACACAAGTACCGGAATTTTTGCTTGTTGCCAGGCATTGCATTCTCGTTGCCAGGGGTTTCTTGCTCATTGTCAGGGGTTACAGGCTCATTGCTAGGGGTTACATGTCCTTAGGCACTACCTTTGCCCGCACCATATAAATTTGCACCAGCCCTAGGGCAGCTGCAGTTTCTCTTTGTAAGAATAATAATTTTATTTATGTAATACTCCTTCTCCAATAGGAATCAAGGAGCTTAACAAGTAGTAACACCTACATGAGCAGGTTTAGTTTTGCATGGACCATGAACATAATACAGGAATGTGGCAGCCATTTTGGATGAGTCTCAGCAATATTCATCCCAACCACAATGGATCTAGGTGATGTGCCACTGAAGGCGCACTACATAGGATCGCACTGGGCAGAATGGGCAATGACTTAAATCAATGAAACATCATGGGTGAAAACTTGCCAGTCCATCAGAACCATGCATTTTTTGGGGGGTTAATCAGCCCTGATCGCTGCCCTGTACATTCGCAGGCCGGGCGATAATCGATAGACTGCGCATGCACAAGGCCATCCAACGATAAGTCCTTGACAGGAAGACGGCATTTGTGGGTGTCACCCAGTCTTTACTGAGAGTGTCACGGAAAATGCAGGCGTTCCCAAGCGGTTTTAGGGAAGTCATGTGATGCCAGCTCTGGATACTGGTAGGTGGGTGAAGGTCCTTCAGAAACGCTGGGCCTTCAGGTAGAGAGCTTGCCAGGTCTGACCTCTGTACTAGAGCCGCATTGAAGTCAGATAATAGGGTACGAGTACGCCACAGTCCATGTCACTGTTGATATGACCATGCAAATCTACTGAACCGCTGCAGATAACCCGATGAGCTCACATCTTCCCAATTCCAATATAAATATGATTACACCATAGTTAACAGATGTACCAGTAATTACTAGATCCACCCTTCTCAGCTGACGACTTCTATGGTCCAGGAAATAAACCTTTTTGGATTAATAAAACACATATTCCAAAGTCCGCATAGATTATTAGTTGTGGGCGCTGTAGGGAACAGGTACAATATACGACACCTCATCTTAGCACTTCCAATTATGAAGATAAATGAGATGGAACTGAGGATTTTAATGACGTTTTATAAAGGGCGTTGGTCTCTAAGATAACGTTTATTACGCATTCCCATTGAGAAAAGTCCATCACCACCAAGTGACGGATGACTAGCTTCAAGCATTGCAACAGATTGTACAAAGGGCCTAAATCGGCAGTGAATGTCATTTGCTGAATTTAGCAGTTCTGCGCAATTGCCGCATAGCGAATGTGCGAGTTGTTAAACTGCGTTCACATTCTGGGGGCGTGGCATGGTGTTGGGTGGGCGCGATTGGTACAATCGAGACCATTTTGGAGGCGTTTTGCAGCAGCTGCATGTCATCACACAGACGCTGTGAGCCACCACGCCTTTCGCAGCTGGGCTACCATAGCTACGCATTGCTGCGATGCAACTACAAATATTTCACAAACGCATCGCGGGGACTGGACTCGCCATACTAGGTGGCCTTGCCCTGTGCTTAGTGCACATATGATCTACCAGAGCTGCCGTTTCGCTGTGTTTGAAAAATGACAGGAGCTGGTTGACTGGTACTTTATCACTCTCCATTTCCCTCAATCCAAGGCTAAGTACATAGGCCCCTGCTGTAGCTCCTCTATAGTACTACTTCCCAGCTCCACAGACCTGTTTGTAACTTCAGAGACAGTTGCAAATTATCCTCCAGATTCAGGGCACATTCCTCAGGATCAGTGCTGAGAAATGTAATTTAAAGCTTCATTTCATGGTATGTATTCCCATTTCATTCGCATATCATGGGAACTAAGCACGCGTTCCTGCCCAAGGGGTTTATTCTGGTTCACTCCTGACAAATTCCTTCCTATAATGACAAAACCATGTGCACTGCAGGTGGGGTAGATGTTACTTGTGCAGAGAGAGTTCGATTTGGGTGGGGTTTTACGTCAAAGTGAGATTTATATTGCAGTTAAAAATAATTCACACAGTATTTACCCTACACAGAAACAAAATAACTCACCCAAATCTAATTCTCTCTGCACATTTTACATCTGCCCCCCTGCAGTGCACATGGTTTTGTCCATTTGAGAAGGAATTTGCCAGAAGGAGTGAACCAGTTACCAGAATAGCCCCCCCCCCAAGACGCCCTATTCCTGACTGACAGCATATCCGTGTTGGGGCAGATTAGCATCTGTGGTCTCGAGACAGACACACACACACACACACACGACTGACAGCATATCCGTGTTGGGGCAGATTAGCATCTGTGGTCTCGAGAGAGACACACACACACACACACACACACACGACTGACAGCATATCCGTGTTGGGGCAGATTAGCATCTGTGGTCTCGAGACACACACACACACGACCGACAGCATATCCGTGTTGGGGCAGATTAGCATCTGTGGTCTCGAGAGACACACACACACACACACACACACACGACTGACAGCATATCCGTGTTGGGGCAGATTAGCATCTGTGGTCTCGAGACACACACACACACACACACACACACACACGACCGACAGCATATCCGTGTTGGGGCAGATTAGCATCTATGGTCTCGAGAGAGACACACACACACACACACACACACACACGACTGACAGCATATCCGTGTTGGGGCAGATTAGCATCTGTGGTCTCGAGAGACACACACACACACACACACACACACACGACTGACAGCATATCCGTGTTGGGGCAGATTAGCATCTGTGGTCTCGAGAGACACACACACACACACACACACACACACACACACATTTTTCAACACTTTGCTTACGTTAATATTGTATTTACCTGTATTTTTGTTTCATATGGTTTTATTTTCTAAACCTAAAATACCAGATAAATGTGTGTGACCCCCACCCACACAACTCCTATGTTAGCCCATTACACCACCCATGCTGCCTTGTATATGACAGACTGACTACTGTATGTGTCATCCTGATGATCCTACACTGACTGCACAGTTCACAGTTGTCACAGAAGGGGCGTTCCCGCTAGTGTACATAGTCCCCGCCCATAGGTTACTATGGTTCACACACGTGCAGTTTCTGTAGGGTTTACCAGATGTGACGTTTTCGCCGTCGCTCCCTTCTATGCTCCGCCTTCTCGCCCCTCTGATTGGCTACAGGTAGATGTTTAAGCCGGGCTCCGCCCATGATGTAAGAGCCTGTGATTGGCGGAGCGGGTGGCGCTGAGTTCCGGTATCGGGCAGCTGGGCGTGGCGGCAGTGACAGGAGAGACAGGCCGGAGATGCCGCGCTACAGCTCCGGAGGGGCCCCCGGGGGGCACCGTTACAGCCCCAAGCCCACTATGAACGGGGAATGTAAGGCGGAGAATGGGGCGCTGAAGAATGGATTTGTGAAGAACGGAGTGTGCGCGGAGGAAAGGGTGAGACAGGGCGGGTGTCCTCCATTCCGGGTGATGCTGGGGAGAGAGGGAGTGATGTGGTTACAGAGAGAGGGGGGTGATGTGATTTCAGTGAGAGGTGGGAGAGAGGGGGTGACAGGGTTACAGAGAGAGGTGGGAGAGAGAGGGGGTGATAGGATTACAGAGAGGGGGGTCATTGGGTTACACAGAGACGGGGTGATGGGGTTACAGAGAAAGGTGAGGGGGTCATGGGGTTACAGGTGGAAAGAGGGCGTGATGGGGTTACAGAGAGAGAGGGTGACTGGGTTACAGAGAGAGATGAGAAGGGGTGACGGGGTTACAGAGAAAGGTGGGGGAGAGGGGGGGGTGATGAGTTTACAGAGAGAGGGGGTGACAGGGTTACAGAGAAGTGGGGGAGAGAGGGGGTAACGGGGTTACAGAGAGAGGAGAGGGGGTGACCGTTACAGTGAGAGGTGGGGAAGAGCAGAGGTGACGGGGTTACAGAGAGGTGGGGGAGAGAGGGGGTGACTGGGTTACAGAGAGGAGTGGTAGAGGGGGTGACGGCGTTACAGAGAGAGTAGGGTGGTGACTGTTACAGAGAGAGAGGAGGGTGGTGACGGCGTTACCGAGAGAGGAGGGGGGTGACGGCGTTACCGAGAGAGGAGGGTGGTGACGGCGTTACCGAGAGAGGAGGGGGGTGACGGCGTTACCGAGAGAGGAGGGGGGTGACGGCGTTACCGAGAGAGGAGGGGGGTGACGGCGTTACCGAGAGAGGAGGGTGGTGACGGCGTTACCGAGAGAGGAGGGTGGTGACGGCGTTACCGAGAGAGGAGGGGGGTGACGGCGTTACCGAGAGAGGAGGGTGGTGACGGCGTTACCGAGAGAGGAGGGGGGTGACGGCGTTACCGAGAGAGGAGGGTGGTGACGGCGTTACCGAGAGAGGAGGGGGGTGACGGCGTTACCGAGAGAGGAGGGGGGTGACGGCGTTACCGAGAGAGGAGGGGGGTGACGGCGTTACCGAGAGAGGAGGGTGGTGAAGGCGTTACCGAGAGAGGAGGGTGGTGACGGCGTTACCGAGAGAGGAGGGTGGTGACGGCGTTACCGAGAGAGGAGGGTGGTGACGGCGTTACAGAGAGAGAGGAGGGTGGTGACGGCGTTACAGAGAGAGAGGAGGGTGGTGACGGCGTTACAGAGAGAGAGGAGGGTGGTGACGGCGTTACAGAGAGAGAGGAGGGTGGTGACGGCGTTACAGAGAGAGAGGAGGGTGGTGACGGCGTTACAGAGAGAGAGGAGGGTGGTGACGGCGTTACCGAGAGGTGCGTGGGGGCGACGGGGTTACCGAGAGGTGCGTGGGGGTGACGGGGTTACCGAGAGAGGTGAGTGGGGATGGGGTTACATAGAGAGGTGAGTGAGAGGGGAGACGACGAGGTAGAGGTGATGGGGTTACAGAGAGGTGAGGGGGTGGCGGGGTTGTAAAGAGAGGGGGTGATGGGGTTGCAGAGAGAGAGAGGGTGACGGGGTTGCAGAGAGGTGGGGGAGAGAGGTGGGTGATGGGGTTACAGAGGTGGGGGGGCAGGGTGATGGGGTTACAGAGAGGTGGTTGTTTCTGTATACTGGGCTACAGAATGTTGCATTCCATTGACCATGTGAATGACGTGCAAGTTCATTGTATAGTGCATCATTATGTTTGTATTTAATAAAATAACTGTTGATAAATAATAAATACTGTGTGTGTGGGTGCCGAGGTTCTGTGGTGAGCGTTGTGTACCATGTAACAAGGTTATGCAGTGGTGCTGGAGGGCTACATGGTTATACCATGTGCACTGTTGTATACTGGGTAACAGGAAAACAGATAGGGGCGACAATGCTTTGTCATCTGGTACAGAATAACACCTGCTGCAAAGACTTGTAACATAAGGGCCTACTATGAACTCCTCTATCTGAAATGAATTGGGCTGTGAACCAATGTACCTGGTAAACTGCATTCAGTGACAGTAGGATGCCGCCTTTGGTCAGGGGTTTGTTGTTGGGGGGCGGGTCTCTGAATGTGGGGATTGGAGTCACAATAGAGGGGTCTAAAGTGACGGAGCGATTCTTCGAGGACGCGTGTGGAGGTCCGGGTGAGGGCTGATCTCCGTTCAGTAATGGATGTGACCAGCGAGTGTGTAAATGGAAGATACATGTTTGTTTGTGTAGGAGAGAATGTTTTGCACAGTGCACTATTGTTCCAATGAGACCCACTTCCTGTAAGATATCTGATTACTTGTTACTTAGGAACAGGCTGGGCCCATGTAACATTCCTGTTATCCCACCCTTGTTCTCCATTTAAGGCCAGTGGATGGAAAGAGAAAGTTTGTCATGGTTTCCAGGTACACAGGGCCAGATTATTTATGTATGCATTTATTATCATTTTCTTATATAGTGCACACACATTCCGCAGCGCTTCACAGAGATATTTGAACACTCACATCGGTCCCTGCCCCAGTGGAGCTTACAATCTATATTCCCTACCACATGTACACGCACACACAGACATTCTAGGGTTAATTTTGTTAGGAGCCAAATAACCTACTAGTATATTTTTGGGTTTGTGAGAGGAAACCGGAGTACCTGGAGGAAACCCACGTAAGTATGGGGAGAATATACAAACTCCACACAGTTAGGGCCATTGTGGGAATCACACCCATGACCTCAGTTTTGTGATGCTAACCAATACATCATCAGTACTGCCCAGATTAGGGCTAACTAATGCCCTATGCACAGCACAATAATCTTGTGTGTCCCTCCGTTGTTTAACCTTAAGGTGCAATTCAATTGTTTGTTTGTTTTATGCCCAATCTCCCATCTAAAGTGATGTTTTTGCACACCTCGTGTCCAAACAGATCAGGTTTTGCCATGTAAAGCTACATAATCCAACTGGATGCGCCACAAAAAGTGTTTGTCAGTCCAAACAGCCAGCTTTTCTCACGTTCCAGCTCACCACCTCCGTGTGCCATCTAAGCAAATGATTTACTTCTAGCTTTGTGTTTATTTAAATTGTCAAAATTCAGTGGTGCCCACTGTGCTTCATTGCTATTCATAAACTGATTATTTGCCAGGATAGTAACGATCTTGGTAGGAGAGGAAAATGATATAAACCTTGTGATGGACGAGACACTTGAACCACTCCCACATGATTAGAACAGTGGTCACATGACTCCCAGAAGTGGTCACCCTGGATTAACTGTTATTTATGTGGTGCCACAACGGGTCCCCAGTGCTGCACAGAACTCAAACTGTATAACTGCTAAACTAACCCTAATACCCCACCCCTAACTGCTAAACTAACCCTAATACCCCACCCCTAACTGCTAAACTAACCCTAATACCCCACCCCTAACTGCTAAACTAACCCTAATACCCCACCCCTAACTGCTAAACTAAACCTAATACCCCACCCCTAACTGCTAGACTAAACCTAATACCCCACCCTAACTGCTAGACTAAACCTAATACCCCACCCCTAACTGCTAGACTAAACCTAATACCCCACACCTAACTGCTAGACTAACCCTAATACCCCACACCTAACTGCTAGACTAACCCTAATACCCCACCCCTAACTGCTAGACTAACCCTAATACCCCACCCCTAACTGCTAGACTAACCCTAATACCCCACCCCTAACTGCTAGACTAACCCTAATACCCCACCCCTAACTGCTTAACTAAACCTAATACCCCACCCCTAACTGCTTAACTAAACCTAATACCCCACCCCTAACCACCAAACCATAAAACCTGTGACCTAAACCAATCCTAATACATTAACCCTAAAGGGCAAACTAATTGGACCATCTCCTGCCAAAGTATGTAAGGGAAAATTGGTTTGTATAATGTAATAGCCAAACTATGAGTTTTTTTAAAATTGCAATCATATACAAGGAAAAAACATGCCATTGCCCCTATGAAAAAACCTAGTTTGGCTGGCATCCAGCACGGAGGCTATTGCTTTTGGCCTATGGACGATAAACCTTGCTGAAACGTTGATCTATACCATCGGGTATAGCCCATACCTTACATTTAATGCTTATGTGATGGCAATTACCTGGTTATTCATTCTGGGTGATCATTAGGACTTGCAGGAAGATGGGTCCCTTGGTGATGACCGGCAAGTTGTCATGTACTGATTAATATGACCAAGAATTGTATGTACTGGTGAGTGCTAAGCTCTGTATCTTTAACTTAAGCAATGTGGTCACATACGTAGGAGTGGTGAGCGCATGGAATAAATATTAATATTATCAGCGCTACTTATCAGAGGCACAGATGTCATATGCCGGAGATCCATTTCTGTCCATACATGCCGCCTTCTCCAGGGCGGCCATAAAGATAATGAGAACAACATGCTTGATGTGGGTATAGGGACGCGTGAGAGTCCTCTGCGTGTATATAGGGACGCGTGAGAGTCCTCTCCATTTCAGAGAAAAATGTCAGACAGAAAAGAAACCGTTCCCCCTGCTATAATAAGGCGGACTCACCAGACCCCAAACCCTGCCATACCTGTACACCAGAGGTTCCCGAACTCTCTTGAACCACAGCACCTGATAGTAGCAGCATCTCCCATAGGACTCTCCGGGGGAAATTTATTAAAGCTTCTAAAAGTGAAAAGAGATGAAGTTGCCTGTAGCAACGAATCAGATTCTTTGTATCATTTCTCTACTGCATCTTAGCAACCAATTTAATTCAGTATTTTTCTACGCTGCAATAAAGAAATGATCCGAAATAATCTGATTGGTTGCTATGAGCAACTTCACATCTTTTAACTTTTAGAGGCGTTCGTAATTTACCCCAGTATTCAAGGTGTGCCAATATTTCCGACAGTCGGTAATATTGGCACACACCTATTCAATTTCAGCCGTTTCGTCAGTTTTACCCACATGCAGATAAGTTCAACTTTTTAAAAGTTGGATCTGCATTGTTGGAAATGGGGGCTAAATTGTGGAACCCACGTCAGTTTTCAACTAAATACAGGTGGATTGGTGAGTTATTGCCGATCCACATGTTTTCCGACTGTCTGGATGTTTTACGGCAGTTGGAGAGCGAATAGCTTAAGTTGAATTGGCCAAAATGTCCTGAAAGTTGGAAAAAGTTTGTTTTGCTCTTGTGTTATTCTGCAGACAGGATTCAATGTCCTCCGAACGGTGAAAGGGGGCATGTCCGCCGAAACGGCTGTGGATCCTGGCAAAACTGCTTTTAAAGTAACAGTCCGTTTTTTATCGCGACAACACATGGGTCTGGATACTTATGCCGGATGCCATGTGTTATCGTCCAGAAATCTGACTTTTTCGGCTGACAAAAGCAGGTTGTAATTGGATAGTGGATTTTTGACCGATGGTCATCATCAGGCCTGTTTTTATTGGCTGAAAAATTAGTGCATGTAATTAGTACAGTTCTACAATTATAATCTTCTGCTGGGAATGTGGAGGGGTATGGGTCACTGGGTCAACCAAATTTAGGTTGACATACATTGGGTCGACCACTGAAGGTCAACAGGCCTTAGGTCGACACTGATAAAAAGTTGACATGCCTAAGGTCAACACATGCATTAGGTTGACATTAGGAAGGTTCAAAGTCAAAAGGTTGACATGGGTTTTTCAAGTTTTTTTACTCAAATGTCGACATAGTTGACATGGACACCATATTGGTGCACCTTATCCCCTCGCATGACTTGCTGTGATCACCATGCTTTGGGCACGGTGTCTCGCTGCGCTCGGCACACTATTTTATTCTCCCTCCATGCCCTAGTAGATGATAGGGCATGACATACCGCCTGTCGGCACATGTCGGCTCAAAACAAAGTGGAAACCCCATGTGGATCTTCCCCAATGTCAACCTAATGCATGTGTCTACCTTAGGCATGTCAACCTTTTGTCTGTGTCGACCTAAGGCCTGTTGACCTTCAGCGCTCAACCCAATGTATGTTGACCTTAATTGTGTCGACTTGACGACTGTGTCCCATGTGAAGAGAGGAAAGTTCCGTTGTATCTGATGCGTCTGCGTGATCTATTGCAAGTACATCTTTTTGGGGTTTTATTTTTTGTGCTTTCTTTTAAATTGACCGTCTGTGTGGGGTGTTTATGTTCCTTTTGCGCTCTCTGACATATGCTTATTTAAACCTATTTTAGGATAATAATATTATATGTTTTCAGTTCTAAAAATGAACATGCGCACACACACAATTCCAGCCGGCATTTCCTTATCCTCTACAGACAGAGAACAACTCAGGTCTGGTGACCACTGGAATTGGTAATAAGCGGGTGGATTCACAAGTAACACTTTTTTTCTGCCTCCTGACTATTCTGGCCTCGGCTGGTCGGGCCTCACGAGCTAGTCTCGGGAAGCCGATTATGCCTGACATTGCTCACATGTCGCACTTGTGGGTTTGGAGCCTGAGTCTTGTGAGTTGTGTGGAGCTAGCTGGGGTTTCACTGTTGTGAGCTGTAACCAGGGAGCTGTACGCACAGCCGGCTCGCCATTGACCTGGCAGTGCTGCTGCTGCCACCGTTGTGTTTGTGTTTCCAGTCCTTGTTGCTGGGAGTGTCCGGAGATAATTTGTCACGTATAGTTACCTGTGCGCCTTTATTCTTCACCCTGAATGTTCAGGTCAGATAATACAGATTGGGGTTATGGGTGAGACGTCTGTGACACTCTCTAGGACAGTCCACAGCAGAAGACACCAATGATCTAACACTGGCTAATGATGCCCCATACATCTGTGCCCAAAAGGCTACTGGGGGCTCCTCCTCATCCTGACTACTCCCCGTAGTAACTATTTCATCTAGATAAATGTGTGGTAGGCCGGGCCCAGCTGCGCTCTGCATGGGTCTTACCTGTGTGATCAGCAACAGTAGATTTGGGACACCCATGATAGACCACTAAGGGTTAAAGAACCATCTAGAAAATGTAAAGGATTTATCGAAGGTATTAGTGCAAGGCGAATGTGTGCTGACGAGGGTAGACCATTCGTATAGAGGGGTAAAGAACACTGCGGAATCCTGGCTTCTTCTCACTGCTCTCTGCAGTCCCCCGTATTTGTGTTGTTATTCCCTTAGGTTTCTGTCCTTCTTGTACCTACCGTGTACTATTTTAATTGTATATGCACTGCAGCCTACTCCCTCTGTATACAGCCTGATGTTATTTGTTGTCTAAACTCTGAATCAGAACTGGCATAAGCTCACCTGCGCTGCTGACCCTGGGTACTACTCTAGATCAGTCTGTGTTAGTAGAGCCATCAGCAGTGACAGCAGTTATCAGTACTCTCCAGAACACCAATCTGTCAGAGCCTGCAGTGTGATACTAAGGACCTGCTCATCTTTATCTACAGATACCCACTGCCCAAGTGTACACAACATTTCCTTCTAGGTATTTGCTGGAGATGTGACTCACTGTGGCTGTAAAAAGAAGCTTTCAAATTTAGATATATTTTTTTTAACATGAATACTAATATTAATGATTGGTAGTCGGGTGATTACCACGGCAACCACAGTCGCCTAGTGCATGCTGACAAGAGCATAGATTTTAGAATGCTTTGACTTGTGTAGCATAAAGTCCCTACCACCAGACATCCATCCATCCAACCTACCATGAGTTCTCATGACCCAGTGAGAGCTGTCAGTGTGGCTTGCAACAATATTTGTGTACCATCCAGAGAGATTTTGAAAAAGGAGGTAATTATTTGTAGAATTTGTGCTTAAAGTGTGTGTTTTTTTTACAATTTGGATCTTGTGTGTAGAGATTTTTAACACATGGGATTATTATATTAATTAAACTCAATTTTGTGTAATTTAGTATAATTAGTTCTTACCCTTTATGTGTGTGTTTGTATATGATACTTTTAAAATATGAAACGTATGATATTGATCACTGACTTTTAGTATGTAAGCAGGTGTTTTGTGTACAGTAATGTGGGCAGTCATCTCATTCATCCAATCTGGATGTTGTAGAACCAAGGGAAGATTGGTCCCTAGAGATGGGCTGGGCTATGCTGCAGGGATTACCATTTCATTTGTGCTGTAGATGAAACCGCCGTTAACTGTACGAAGAGCTGATGTAAGTCATAATTATCTCCCAAATGTACGCAGACACAATACTGATACTGCTGCTGGGTAATAGAATATTGGCATTACTTAACATTGTAGTCATATCATTCCTTAACTTGTAATTAAGTGATGACTGTGTGCACTATGTAACATTGTAAGCCCTAGCTGGTTCATTAGGGGGGCGGGGGGGGGGGGGGTTAGGCACTAGGTTTAGAGTAGATCACTAGGGCAGGGTTAGGCTGTGGGAGGGGAGGTTAGGAAAGTGCACTAGGAGGCGGGTTGGGCTACGGGAGGGGAGGTTGGGGTAGAGCACCAGGGGGAAGGTTAGGCTGCAGGTGGGAAGTTTTAGGGAAGAGCACTAGGCGGGGGGGGGGGGGGGGGGGTTGGCTGCGGGAGGGGAGGTTAGGGTAGAGCACTGGGGGGGATTAGCCTGCGGGAGGGTAGGTAAAGGTAGAGCACCAGGGGGAGGGTTAGTGTAGAGCACCAGGGGGAGGGTTAGTGTAGAGGTGTAGAGCACCAGGGGGAGGGTTGGTGTAGAGCACCAGGGGGAGGGTTAGGCTGTGGGAGGGGAGGTTAGGGTAGAGGACTAGGGGAGGGTTAGGCTGTGGGAGGGGAGGTTAGGGTAGGGGAGGGTTAGATTGCGGGAGGGGCGGTTAGAGTAGAGCACTAGGGCAGTGTTAGGCTGTGGGAGGGAAGGGTAGAGAAGGAGGGGGAGGTTAGGGTAGAGCAGTGGGGGAGGGTTAGGCTGTGGGAGGGAAGGGTAGGGTAGAGCATGAGGGGAGGGTTAGGCTGCAGGAGGGGAGGTTAGGGTAGAGCACTAGGGGGGTGGGTTAGGCTCAGGAGGGGAATTTAAGGTTAGGCACTAGCATTATAGTGTGTGTGGATGGGAGTGATGAGGTGGGTGTGAGTCTCTGGTACAGTGTGTGTGTGTGGGAATTAGGGTGTGAGTCTCTGGTACAGTGTGTGTCAGGCAGTGGGTGACTCAGGCAGCCTCTCCCTCTCGCACCTGTTCTTGGCTGCCTTCCACATGCCAGATGTCTTGCATACTTAGTTTGGTATTGTGCTGTACCGCTGCTGCTGTTAGGTGAATTGTCAGATGTATAAATATTACTGTATAAATGTGTTTATACTTGAACAGATCCTGGTGTCTGGCGGTGGTACTGGTTCCTGGAACACAGCAGGGCCAGGCTGTTCTCTGGTTAAAGGGAATGAGCTGCGACGCTGCAAAGTGTGTGCATGTGTAATGTTGCTTTGTATTGTCGTATATTTAGTGCCACACGGTTTCTGCAGTGCCTGGCAATACATAGATAAGCGAAAAACAAGAAAATAACAAATTACAGTATAAGGCAAATTAGCATATGTCACATGGTAAATAAAGACAGATCCAGCAGGGGACGGGACACTGACGCAATCATTAGGGTGGCAGGGGATATATTCTAAGAAAAGTGTGAGGAGAGATGGCCCTGCTCGTGAGAGCTTACATTCTAGAGGAGAAAAAAAAAGATCTATCTATCTATCTATCTATCTATCTATCTCGTGTGAGACCCTATACCTACTGCCTTTCAACAGATCAGGAGAGGGAAATAAGCTGTTGATGAGCTTGAGGGTGATGTGAGGCCCCTGCCACACTGCTAGAGTAAGCAACAGACTGAGAGTTATATAGTGGGAGGAGCAGGGTGCCCAGCAGCACAGAGCAGTGATGTGAGGCCCTTTCACACTGATACAGGAAGCCACAGGCTGGGAGTTACATAGCGGAGCAGGGCCCCCTATTGCACTGATGCAGGAAGATTTTGGTATCCAACTAATCTATTTATAAAACACAATTTGTACCTCCAACCTCTATTTACAGTTTCTTATATAGCACAGCATATTCCGTTGCGATTACAATTTGAAACAGTGATTAAATAAACTGGGTAGAAACAAACCGACATAGTGTAAGCTTGCGAGCAGGGCCCTCCTACCTCTGTTTTCTCCGTATCTATCATATAAATTTTATTAATGAGAAATCATACAATACATATAAAGTATGCCTTACAATTTTCTTATAAGCTTATATTCAATAGAAACATTGGTACTTATGTATTATCTGGGCTCCCATGTTAAATACACCCCATTTCTTCATACCCCTACTATCCAACTACGCATGGAGTTGATTTTATATAGTGTGGCGAGCGCAGCGAGCCACCGTGCCCGAAGCGTGGTGAGTGCAGCGAGCCCCGCGAGGGGATGCGGCCTCATAAGAAAAACGGGAGCCCAGATATTACATAAGTACCGAAACATTTTAACCCCTTCACGACATATGACGTATATATACGTCATATGTCCGTTGCGGGGGAATCAAGCCAGCTCACGGAGTGAGCTGGCTTGAAAGAGAGCAGGTAATGGCTGTATATTACAGCCAGGTCCCTGCTCTCACGGCCACGAGCGGCGAGTTCGCCGATCGTGGCCGTTTAACCCTTTAAGCACCGCGGGCAAAGCGCCCGCAGTGCTTAAATAGCTGATCGGAGGGGGGGCGCCCCCCTCCGGCGCCGATCGGGGCCCCCCGCAGCGAGATCGGAGGGTGCCGATCGGTTGCCATGGTAGCCAGGGGTCTAATGTAGACCCCTGTGCTGGCCGTGTATGCATACCTATTACATCCTGCCTCAGGCAGGATGTAATAGGAAGTGCATAAAATCACTACGTTCAGCCATAGAGCTCTATGGCTGAACCTAGTACAGGCGATCGCGCCCCCTAGTGGTCAAGTACACTAGGGGGCCTTGTAGTAAAAGTAAAAAAAAAAAAAAAAATAAAGTTTAAAAATAAAAAAAAAAATAAAAAAATATTAAAAGTTCAAATCACCCCCCTTTCCCCATTTCCCAAATAAAAATAAATAAAAAATAAAAAAATAAACATATTTGGTATCGCCGCGTTCCTAAAAGTCCGATCTATTAAAATATAACATTAGTTATCCCGCACGGTTAAAGGCGTAAACGGAAAATAATCCCCAACGCCAAAACTACGTTTTTTGGTCGCATCGCGTACCCAAAAAAAAATAACTAAAAGAGATCAGAAAGTCGCCCATATCCCATAATGGTATTAATTAAAAAGTACACTTCAGCCCGCAAAAAATGAGCCCTCACCCAGGTCCGTAGGTGGAAAAATAAAAAAGTTATAAGCCGCAGAACATGGCGACGCAACGCAAATTAGAAAAAACGTAAAAGTTGCGATTTTTTTTTTTTAGTGGTAAAACATAACGAAAACTATATAAGTTTGGTATCGCCAGAATCGTAACGACCCATAGAATAAAGATAACCCATCATTTTAAACGAACTATGAACTCCAAAAAAACCGTAACCAGCGCAAAATTGTGCAATGGCGTTTTTTTTTTTTTTTACCCCACATTGAATTATTTCCTGATTCCCCAGAATATTATACGGTACAGTAAATGGTACCATTACAAAGTACAACTTGTCCCGCAAAAAAAAAGCCCTCATGTGTCTATATAGCCGGAAAATTAAAAAAGTTACGCTTATTTGAACGCAAGGAGGAAAAAAAAAAAAAAAATTACCTTAAAAGGCAATGTCGTGATCACGGCGCCCATTGAATGCACTAAAAAATCGGGTGCGACGCGACCGACGCGATGCCCGCGATTTCCCATAGGGAACAATGTTAAATGTCTCAATTGACCCGATTTTCCTGTTCAATGCCTCAATTGACCCGATTTTTCCATAGGAAACAATGTTAAATGGCCCACAGAGGCCAAATAGGCACCCTGAAGTGTGAAATGGCCCCCCCCCCAATTGTTAACGCCACCCCACGATCAACGTGAACCCGAAGCGTGGCGAGCGCAGCGGTACGCGTCCTACGACCTTTTCATACCCCCACTATCTACGTCGGCGTGGAGTTGAGAATAGAATAGTGTGACGAGCGCAGCGAGCCACCAAGCCCGAAGCGTGGCGAGCGGACGCGGATACCTGTGAAGCCCGCGAAGGGACGCGTTTACCTGTGAAGGTATCCGCGTCCCCTCGCGGGGCTCGGTGGCTCGCTGCGCTCGCCACACTATTCTATTCTCAACTCCACGCCGACGTGGATAGTGGGGGTATGAAAAGGTCGTAGGACACGTACCGCCGCCCCTCGCGGGCTCGCTGCGCTCGCCACGCTTCGGGTTCACGTTGATCGTGGGGTGGCGTTAACAATTGTGGGGGCCATTTCACACTTCAGGGTGGCTAATTGGCCTCTGTGGGCCATTTAACATTGTTTCCTATGGAAAAATCGGGTCAATTGAGGCATTGAACATGAAAATCGGGTCAATTGAGACATTTAACATTGTTCCCTATGGGAAATCGCGGGCATCGCGTCGGTCGCGTCGCACCCGATTTTTAGTGCATTCAATGGCCGCGATGCCCGCGATTTTTTTACCTGCGATGCAAACGATCAAAATCGTGGGCGCCGTGCTAGGTAAAGAGTACCGACACTGATAAATACAACATCAAGATATATGTAGAGCATTTCGGAAGTTAAAAGCTTATTCTTTAAATACATATTGACTTCAATCATTTCAGATAGACAACTCATTGAGTTTTAAACTAAAAATAATCTAAAGGTGCCCATACACTAGTAAGATTTATCATCAGATCTGGCTGGTTGGAACAAAAACATGGTTATGGGTGAGTGACAGTTTGTCAGTTTTCCAGCATTTCCAAGCAAATGGTCAACTGTCATTTGCTCTCATCCATAACCATGTTTTTGTTAAAACCAGACAGATCTGAAGATAAATCTGCGTGTGTATGGCCACCTTAAGAAGAACAGGAAAGGAATGGAAAGGGAACCAAGCTAGCTGTTGATTATGAGAAGAGAGGAAAAAAAAAATTAATGAAAAGCTTGAGGAATATTGAAATATGATGTCCATGGTTTCCAGACTCTAATGAATTTTCGGTACTCTTTACCTAGAACGGCGCCCACGATGTCCATCGCAGTCATCGGGGGTAAAAAATCGCGGGCATCGCATGCACTAAAAAATGGGTGCGATGCGATGCCCGCGATTTTCCAATAGGGATCAATGTTAAAAGTGTGATTGGACGCGATTTTAGTGTTAAATGCCTCAATGCCCGCGATTTTTCCATAGGAAACAATGTTAAATGGGCCACAGAGCCCTAATAGTCCCCCTGAAGTCTTAAATGGCCCCCACAATTTTTAACGCCACCCCACGATCAACGTGAACCCGAAGCGTGGCGAGCGCAGCGAGCCCGAGAGGGGCGGCGGTACGCGTCCTCCGACCTTTTCATACCCCCACTATCCACGTCGGCGTGGAGTTGAGAATAGAATAGTGTAGCGAGCCACCGAGCCCGAAGCGTGGCGAGCGGACGCGGATACCTGTGAAACCCGCGAAGGGACGCGTTTACCTGTGAAGGTATCCGTGTCCCCTTGCTGTGCTCGCCACGCTTCGGGCTCGCCGCACTATTCTATTCTCAACTCCACGCCGACGTGGATAGTGGGGGTATGAAAAGGTCGGAGGACGCGTACCGCCGCCCCTCGCGGGCTCGCTGGGCTCGCCACGCTTCGGGTTGATCGTGGGGTGGCGTTAACAATTGTGGGGGCCATTTCTGACTTTAGGGTGACTATTTGGGCTCTGTGGCCCATTTAACATTGTTTCCTATGGAAAAATCGCGGCCATTGAACACTAAAATCGCGTCCAATCACACTTTTAACATTGATCCCTATGGGAAATCGCGGGCATCGCATCGCACCCGTTTTTTAGTGCATGCGATGGTCGCGATGGGCGCCATTCTAGGTAAAGAGTACCGAATTTTCTAAAAATGTTTTCTCAGTATCATATTCGTATTATTTGTCCAGTTCTGGGAATTCAGTGCATGAATGAACAAAGTTTGTGTCCTAGTATTCAGAAAGGGATAATTCCAGTTACTGGGCCTTATGTTTCCTGCAGACATCGGATATATTAGTATTACTGTACGTGACGACCCAAATGTATGATGCTGTGCCAATTAAAATGCAGTATAGCATGTGCCATCTCTTGTACTGTGATATGTAAAAATACATTGCTGAATACTCTGACGGTTTTGCGTTTTTCTCTTCCAGAGTGTCAGCAATGGAAGCTTGTACAAGAGACCGTTTAATGAGGCGTTTGAGGAGACCCCGATGCTGGTAGCTGTCCTGACATACATGGGCTATGGGATCCTCACTCTGTTTGGATACCTACGGGACTTTCTCCGAGCCTGCAAGATCGAGAAGTGCCACCACGCCACCGAGCGGGAAGAGCAGAAAGTAAGATACCAGAGCTCTGCAGCAACTGGTAAAGGGGGCATTACAAAAGAGGGGTGTACAAAGTGTTGCATGTTACACGGGTCAGGTGGCTGGTGAATGTTTATATAACTGTAGTGTTCCTGCTTCTGTGCTCTACTCACAAGAAGCCTCCGCCCGTAGGTTCGATGCTGCAGGATGTCCCCTTTGGTGTGTGTTTTATTTCATGTGTGGACTGTAAATATTCCTCTAGGGATTAGTGTTTCAGGGATGTGGCTCAAAGATGGAGGTTCCATTAATGCCTCCAGCTTGTGCCCAGGCTCACCAGTTGTGGTTCTGTAAATATCACAGTATGTGGGGTACGGCTTGGTATAATGCCCGGGGACCAGCGCCATTGATCTTATATCTGGTTGTACCTATCAGATCAGTAAATGGAGGCACTAAATTACTTTTTAGGATTGTATTTATACCGGAAGGTTTGATAATGAGGTTAATCGGTGCCGTTCATTCAGGAACAAATATCAGCCCTTTGTGCAATGCTGAGCTCTATAGAAAACAGCTGAACTCCTTTTTCCTCCACACCAAATGCAGTCGCTGTTTCAATGTTCCGTGATGGGATAATCATCTCTTTAAAGAACATAACTTTTATCTGTAACTGGGAAGGCATCAGAATCCACTTTATCGGCCAAATATAAACCTGTATACCAGGAATGTAACTCCGTCTGGCACTACATCAAGTACCCACATAGATAAACAGCCAACATACCTGCAGATCTCCGCTCATAATACAATAAATAAATAATCCTATCAGTAAAACTACAATAGTTAAGATACCTACATTCCAATAGTTTTATAGTACAGTATTATGTTAGAAACCTGTTTTTAGAATAAATACTTTATATTGGGGCAGCATGGATGGTGTAATGGTTAGCATTACTGCCTCACCGCACTGAGGTCATGGGTTCCATTCCCACCAGGGCCATAACTGTGGAGAGTGTACTTGCATGGGTTTCCTCAGGGTACGCCCGTTTCCTCCCACAATCCAAATATATACTGGTAGATTAATTTTCCTCCCAACAAAAGGAGGAGCAGGGTCCCCAGCAGCATCAGTAAAAGGCATTGTATTGTCAGAACCATCGTGTTTCATTTACAGTATGCAGGACTTCTTCAGGGGATACAGAATATAGCTAAAAAACTGGATGCAATAGATAGATAGAAAATCTTCATGGCCGGGCATGAGCACTGCCTACGGCAATAGACTCTAAAGGTGCCCATACACGTACCAATTACCTGGTACTTTTTGGGTACTTATGTAATATCTGGGCTCCCGTTTTTCTTATGAGACCGTGTCCCCTCGCGGGGCTCGCTGCGCTCGCCACGCTTCGGGCACGGTGGCTCGCTGCGCTCGCCACACTATATAAAATCAACTCCATGCATATTTGGATAGTAGGGGTATGAAAAAATGGGGTTCATTTAACATGGGAGCCCAGATAATACATAAGTACCACTTTTTGTGCTAAAATAGCATCGTTGTGCATGTGTTGTGCATGGGATGCGATGTTATTTTAGCACAAAAAGTACAGGGTAATTGGTACGTGTATGGGCACCTTAACACTGCAGGGGATTAGGCTGCAAGGAGGGGAGGGGCGGTGCAAGTTTCAGCACGGTTTCTGGACTTTCCACACTGTCCCAATGGCAACTTGCACCTGATAGAAATGGGTGGTATTTGACAGGTTTATGGCAGTGGTTTTGTAGTACAGTCCAAATGTTTAGGTTTTTGGCCATGCATATTGACATCATCTTTACGTATGCGGAATGCCTGTGTGCAGCGGAGCCAATCTCTGTACTGTGCAGACTTGGGGGGGGGGGGGGGGGGGGGTCTCTTTCAGTTCCAGCGCAGGTTATGTATGTGGAATGCCTGTGTGCAGCAGAGCCACACTCTGTACAGACTTGGGGGAGGTCTCTCTCCGTTCCAGCGCAGGTTATGTATGTGGAATGCCTGTGTGCAGCGGAGCCACGCTGTGTACTGTGCAGACTTGGGGGAGGTCTCCCTGTTCCAGCGCAGGTTATGTATTTGGAATGCCTGTGTGCAGCGGAGCCACACTCTGTACAGATTTGAAGGAGGTCTCTCTGTTCCAGCGCAGGGTAACTTATGTTCTGTGTTTGAATTTCAGGACTTTGTGCCACTGTACCAAGACTTTGAGAACTTTTACACACGGAATCTGTACATGAGGATCAGGGATAACTGGAACCGGCCGGTGTGCAGCGTCCCCGGGGAGCGAGTGGATGTTCTAGAGCGATTCTCTGATGATTACAATTGGACCTTCAAGTAAGAACGATTTCCTGTAAAGATGCTGTTCAGCATGGACACATAACCAGGGATGCCTGCGGCTTACATCACTCATACATAATAAAATGATGCCATCATGTTGGGATGTGATTGGTTAGATGTGACCCCTCCCGTCACAGATGCACACTGCAGACAAGGACACAATCAGTGGGGCACAGCTGGTACTAATATACCAGGCCTCGGGGCCTAGGTGGGAGTACAGGAATTGCAGCCCATGGAGCATCCTCTTGTAGTGACCACCTATTATCTCCGCTGACTGTCGGGCCTATACCCTGACCCCAATTCTCCTGCCCTGCCTGTTCCCATTCATGTACCTGCCATACAACAAGTACAGCAGGAGGCATGTACATGTGTGCCTCTGTCACCCCCAAATGTGCCTTTGGGTACACCTCTGCATCCATCGGGCGCTTTCCCCCAAGTGTGTGTCCTGGACCTTTCCTAATGTCCCCAAACTGTGCATGCATGAAAATATCAATCCTGTATTAGTTACAAAGCTGTCAGACTTATCTAAAAATATAAGGATTGATACAGAACTGCCGATTGGCCACCAGTAGTTGGAGGCTGGAGACTACACCCCCCCCGTCTCTCTACTCTGACCCCTCTCTGACCTCCTTGAATCCCTGCAGCTGTAACTTAATGGGCTTGGGGGTCCCTAAAAGAGGGGGGTGTCCCCTACTTTACCCAGCTTTTCTGTCTAATGCAGATCCTATGTTGTCCAGTAGGTGGCACCTTTATTGTGATTACATCCTCTATATACATTAGCCAATATAGTTAACGAAATTTATATATAGTTTTTTTTTTTTATAGTTTGTTGTGTGGACTCTGTATCGTTACTGAAGGGGGTTTAAGCGATGCAAATGTAGAAATAATGAATTAGAGATGTGCGGGTTCGGTTTTATCTGGAGGTAATCGCTTCTCAAAGCAGGATCTTATTGGTTATCCAAAACTATGTGACAGCCAATAAGATCCCACTTTGAGATCCGGGGAAATTCGAAACTGCACATCTCTAATTAGAAGACATTTGGTTTTATCCCTGATCTTAGAGAATCATTACATCTTCTTTCTGTCATGAGAATCGCTTCCATAACAATACAGCAAGTCTGACAAACCACCATCCACAAAATGTTTTATGCAGATTCACTGGCCGAGTTATTAAAGGTGTGATCAACATGGGTTCCTATAACTACCTGGGCTTTGCGCGGAATAGCGGTTTCTTCAATGACGCCTCGGCGAATGTTTTGCGTCAGTACGGCGGTGGGGTGTGCAGCACGCGGCAGGAGATGGGTAAGTTGGATCAGTCTTAGTGATCCTTTGTAATCTGTTGTTATCCCTGTCCCTATGGACACTGTGTTATGCCATATTTGTGCCACTTCTGAATGTCTGTCTGTCCCTGCAGTACCGCCGGTCTGGGGACAATGTCACATCGCTTTATTTGTTTTTTCTTTTTTTGCATAGGTAATCTGGATATACACGAGGAACTCGAATGTCTGGTTGCGCGGTTCCTTGGTGTGGAAGCCACCATGACTTATGGAATGGGCTTTGCCACAAATTCGATGAATATCCCAGCACTAGCCGGCAAGGTGCGCACTGCGGGGGAGGTCAACACGGCTCTGCGGCTAGTCGTTCCGTAGCGTCATTTTTACTTGTTTGTTTTTCTTTCTATTAGGGCTGTCTAATCCTAAGCGATGAGTTGAACCACGCCAGCCTGGTGCTGGGGGCCCGTCTCTCAGGGGCCACAATTCGCATCTTCAAGCACAATAGTAAGTCTATCAGCCAGCATTATGTGTAGGTGGCGTGGAGAACCCCCAGCTGTGATGTGGGGACATTTATGCCTTGTTCTCTTAAATTCTCTGTTTTGCCTCCACCCTGAACATGTGCCCCCTCTTGCCACCTCCCCTCGTGTGTGTGTGTGTGTGTGTTATAATGCCCATCTTTCTCTATGGTAGATATGCAGAGTCTAGAGAAGCTGCTGAGGGATGCCATTGTACATGGGCAGCCTCGTACACACAGGCCATGGAAGAAAATCATTATCCTGGTGGAAGGGATTTACAGGTGAGTAGAAGGGGGCTGGGAGGGAGGTGCAAGGCTGGTACTGGTGGGGTGGTTTGGGTGTGAGGCTGGTACTGGTGGGGTGGTTTGGGTGTGAGTCTGGTACTGGTAGGGTGGTTTGGGTGTGAGGCTGGTACTGGTGGGGTGGTTTGGGTGCAAGGCTGGTACTGGTGGATAGACTTCTGGAGGCAACCTGACCTTCTTCTCCTTATTGCAGCATGGAGGGCTCCATTGTGCGCCTGCCTGAGGTCATAGCCCTAAAGAAGAAGTACAAGGCGTATCTGTATTTAGATGAAGCGCACAGTATTGGTGCTTTGGGACCCCACGGGCGAGGGGTAGTCGACTATTTTGGTCTGGACTCCCGAGATGTGGACATTATGATGGGAACCTTTACCAAGAGTTTTGGTGGGGCCGGAGGTTACATTGGTGGCAGTAAGGTAAGTGTCCGTCCAGTAGATAGCACGTGTTATTGGGGAGCAGTCAGAGTGAGCGCTTTTATCATGTCCATGTAATATGAGAAGTTCCTGATTTGGTGGGGGTGGGGGGGGGGGGGCGCTAATGGAACAGCAACTACTCCTTAAGATGAGATTGGCCAACCTGTTAATCTCCAGCTATTGTAACACTACAAGTCCCAGCATGCATTGCCATAATTTTAGCATCCTCTGTTAGCAAAACCGTGGCAATGCATGCTGGGACTTTCAGTTTCACAACAGCTGGAAAGCCACAGGTTAGCCAAGTAGGTCTTAAGACTTGTGTATTACGCCCTTGTTACTGTTCATGGAAAGGTGATCCCTGCTCATTTATCTGTGCCAGATCCTCATTGATTACCTGCGCAAGCACTCTCACAGTACTGCCTACGCTACCTCCATGTCTCCTCCTGTGGCAGAGCAGATCATCACTACTATGAAGTGCATTATGGGAGAAGACGGTACTACGCTCGGTGAGTGGCACGGTCTCTCATCTGTCCCTTGTTGTCCTCATCCCAGTGACACTGCTGCAGCCTTTCCTAATCCTCTAAATGCAACTTGTCTGTAAAGGGTTAATAATCTATAGAAGAATAAGTGTTTCCACCCTCCTAAATGACCACACTGTACATCTAGAACAGAGGATGAGGCATCACGGGGAAAGTGGGTACAGTTGGCATGCAGAATACAGGATCACATGTTCTGTATTATATAGCGGGAATGTTAGTAATCCCTATTCAGCAGAGTTAATTGTATCCTAGGGTGACGTTCTATGGAGTGAGAGTTTTTGTTTTTTTTTACGCAAAAACGGCCGAAATCGCATGTTTTTACATTTTCGCATATTTCATGAGATGTGAAAAAAGTGCGATTTTGGCCAACAAATTGGACATTCTGGAAATGCGATGGCTGTTTCTCGCAGCACATCGCATCCAGAGGTTTTCACATTGAAAAGTATACAAATCGCATATTTAATGGTATGCGATTTGTATAAATGTGTCTAAAATTCGCCCAAAAATCAGACCAGGTTCTGATGGGCGAATTAGCCAGAACCCTGCACAGATCATTGAGATCTGTGCAGGGTTCTGGTGGAAAAAAAGGGTTAAACAGTAAAAAAAAAAAAAAAAAAAACTGCGCGGGGTCCCCCGCCACAGCATAACCACGGGCTCAAGGTAGGTAAGTATCAGTATGTGTGGGCTGTGGATGTGTTAAATGTTTATTTTTCTGGGTGTCAGTGTGTGTTTTATTTAACTATTTCTTGTACTGTGGAACTACAAGTGCCAGCGGGCCCTTTAATGCCCCGCATGCTGGGACTTGTGGTTCTCCAAGTCCCAGCATGCGGGGTAGGCTTGCTGGGACTCATAGTTCTACAGTATAAGACAATAGTTTTTATTCTTTTTTTTACACTTCATCAGCCCGATGCCCACCGCCCAGGGGCATCGGGGACAGCCCCGGACTTTCAGCATGGGCTGGAGGGGGGGACCCCTTCTTTGGGGGGTCCCCACTTCCCCAGGACCCCTGCCCATGCTGACCAGCCAGGGGGATAATGCTTTGGTCGCAAAACCTTATATAATAAGTGTCCCCCGGCTGTGGCATTACCCTGCTTGCTGGCTGGTTGGGTCTGGTGCTGGTTCTTGAAATGCGGGGGACCCCTAGTCATTTTGTCCCCCGTATCTTGGGAATCAGCACCGGACCTTGAGCCTGGTGCTGGTTTCATTAAATCAAGGGGACCCCTATTTGTCGGGGACCGTGATTTTATGTCACCAGCACCGGCTCAATGAGCCCGGGGCTGGTTATGCTCTGGCGGGATAACCCTGCGCATTTTTTTTTTAAATTGCGATTTCCTGCAAACGTGCGATTTTCAGACCTGAAAATCGCACATTTTCAGGACTAAAGAAATCGCACCTAGTCGCACTATTTGGGCCGTTTTTCGCATCTCATTAAATATGCAAAAAACGGCCCAATCTTGCGATTTTCAAAAGTGCGGTAAAAATCATGCGGTTTTTACCGCTACACATAGAATGTCACCCCTAGTCTCAGCGGCTGCGTTTCCTGTCTGGCCACTAGGCGGTGCTGTGGAGTCATGTTACTGGACCTGCATGGCACATTCCCTGCACCCACTTCATTTTTTTTATCAGTGGTTTGGTATAATGTCACCAGGTTGCTAGGTCGATACTATGAAGGTCAACCACTAAAGGTTGACAGGGCTTAGGTCGACACATGAAATAGGTCGGCATGGCTCTCAACTGGGTCGGAAGGTTGACACAAACATTAGGTCCACAATGGGAAGGTCAACATGAGTTTTACATTTTTATTTTGACTTTTTTTTTTAATGCCGACAGGCTGTAATGATCCTGGGTATGAACCCTGCAGCCGTGACTGCTGTTTAGAACTGGCATGGTACTCTACCGCTATTGCGTCTCCCTAGGGGCAACCAGATCCTGCGGTGCTAGGCTTCACTTCTAAAGGCCCCCATACACCTGAAAGACATTGCATACAATCTCAAGGAATTGTAAGATGGATTGTATGCAGAGTGTGTGCACATCATGTGCACACAATCATACAATGCAGGCCCCGGGAGATTGGAGGATTGGTCCTCTGCTGTGACGTGCTGCACGTCAGATCAGTTGGAATTGGGAGCAGATTGCATGTGCACATTAATTATTTTTTTTGAGATGGGTTATACAATTGGGGTCATGTCCCTGACTAGCAGAGAAGAGAGGTGCAGCTTCTGGGTGGCCCGTGGCAGTGAAGATGCTGGGAGCCGCAGAGTTTCCAAGCGGCAGGCGGGCGGCTGAAGAGAGCTGGGACTTCCTTTTGCACAATTCTGTCACTACTCTGAAAACAGTTTTCAGATGATTGCTTAATTACAGCTATTTAATAATAACAGCAGATGTGAGCAGATTGGTAGTTGCTGGTAACCTGTAAATGAAAAAAAAAATATATATATTTTTGGTACTCCTATCCATTTGATCCTGGTAGGCCAGCCCCCTAATTTAAATGAAGCTTCAATCATGCAGCAGATGGATTGTATGACCGATTGTGAGTACATTGTGTGTCCAAAAACCACCAAGGACTGCCAGGAGTTGAAGGGAAATTGGACACAACCCTGATTGTAAAGGCCCCCATACATTAAGCCGACTTGTCCTAAGGACAAGTCGGCTTAATGTGGGCCCCAACTTCCCCTGAGCTCCCCCGGCAGCTCCTGATAAGTTTTGGCACTTGATGTGCCATTTTTTACATGTGATAAATCTGATCGATTTATCACATGTAAACCCGGGGGAGCTGCAGGAGAGCAGGGTCTGGGGGGAATTGCAGGCAGAATGGCGGCAGGGTCCCGGTCCATGGTGGGGGCAGGGTCTGGTCGAGCTGCAGGAGGGGTAGTGAGGTAGCGGCAGACGGGGACCACAGAGTCCGGTCCCCGTGGCGGGAGAATAGAAGCTTTCAGCCAATCAGCGGCCGCCAAGTCTTTTGAATAGGATGTTTTCTATTCTCCCACTCGCTGCTACCCCGGACTCTGCTCTCAGTTCCCCGCTCGCCGCAGGGAACTGAGAGCAGAGTCTGGGGTAGCGGCAAGTGGGACCGTGCACCAGATCAGATCAGATGTCATACCCTACGCGATTTCTCGGCCGATCCTCCAGAATCGGGTGAAATCGGGCCCAAATCGCGTAGTGTTCGGGGGCCTTTAGACCGGTCTTTCTGATGTATTGCCACGTTTGATGGAGTGAATTAGGTCTGCCCCACCTCCGTGCCACGCCGGTTGCCTGGTGTACATTTTACATATAACATTAGGAACCAGTAGCTTAATCCTAGAAGCCAGGCAATGTCCCGGAGTATTAGTCTGCATATACTGGTGCCTGACTACGTGCAGGTGACGGGTCCCATGTTGGATGCACTTTGTCACTATCAGAATTGATTGTTTCTATGTTGTCATGCGTGTGATGTGTACACTCATTGAGCCATACTGTGCGTGGAATTAATGTTTCCTAGAGTACAGTGGACGTCACAGGATCCTGGAAAGTTATTTTCTGCTTTCTCCATTATAACATGTGCTCCAAGTTAAGGGAGGTCACTTTTCCTGGTTATGTGATTGGCTTTTTTTTTTCTTTTTAAACACTCTGTTTATATTAAAGCAAACAGTATACAGTTACAATATACATATAGTATGATTGGCTCTTTTCTGTGATGTCACTTGCTCCTAGTTATGAGATTGGCTCTTCACTTTGGTGTCAGTTGTTATTGGTTAAGTGATGGGCTGCTGGTTCCTGGTTTTAGGCTTCCATGCAGCGCACATCACTTGCATCCTACTCTGTAGGTGCTGAGAGCTTTTTATGTGCTTTACTGTATTGTGACATTAGGTGGCACTAGTCTAATAGAATAGCAATGCTGAGAACTTGTGCCCTTGTACAGATGTGACTGTGTGGCCATATTGGATGAGCTCTGGCAGCGCCCCCTATTGCAGCGTATGCACCACTATATACATCCCCGGGTCCTTCTGCTTGGTGCCTGTGATGGCATATATCCTGTTCTAGCTGTATACAGCTCGGTCGGTCGGGTTTCAGTCAGACATCCCGTCTCTTATAGAATTGGCCTTTCCTGACCTCCTATCCCACTGGGAGCCGCTCCTGATAACAGGGCAAACACAGATCTCCCTCTGGGAACTACAGGCGGATCCACTTACACTTCTGAGAGCCCTGGACATGGCGTGAAATCTACCCAAGATCTAATTTACCTCCTATATACTATTGTATGTGTGGGTTTATTTATACGGCGCACCTAGCACCTTCCAGGAGCAAACAGTATACAGATAATAAGCGAGTGACAAAGGGCGTGTTGTCCCAGGGCTTGGTGTAACGTGTGAGCAGAGACGCCTGCTGGCTCCTGTCTCTGGACTCTGATTTCTGCCCATGCACGACTTTGGCTGTCTCAATTGTGCCAAGAGCTTACTATCCAACTGCTCTGTAACTCTGCAAGCAATTCTGCTTTTGTCAAACTGTTCCTCCTACAAACAGACAGTGTGTAGGAAGGGTTAATACTCGCAGTGCACTGTACAGACCGGGGACAGATTACAGCCATGGGAAACTGCAGCAGCAATGCCCCATGTGACTACATACTCTGCAGATCAGGGTGATTTGAACAGGTGTACAGCTTAGGGACCACCTACATATTTACCTGCCATGACCTGTTGGTCATTAACTCTTTGCCTCTCGAGCTGAAGGGACATTGGCTAGAGAATCGTGCTGCGTTCAGCCCTTAGTAAGGTGATACGCTCACTGCAGCCCCTGCGTTGGATGTTGTGTGCTGAGCGGTTTTCTCTGCGCTCCTCCGCTGGGGCGTTCCAAGAACGCTTGGCCAGAGTCTCCATTTTCCTGTTGCATAGTTTAATATAATTTTTCTTTTTTAGTAAACAAGACCAGCAAATGTCCCCGTCCCAGTCTCCCTCCCTCCCTCTGTCGGGGACATTCCTGATCTCCTGGAGGTGTGAACCAATAAAAAGCAGTGTATGGTCTATCCCCAGGGAGCTAGATGCTTTTATATAACCCCCAACACTTCACCTCCATGATCTGACACTTTTTTTTTTTTTTTTTTTTTTTTTATTGGGTCTATAGTTACTTCCAGTCTGGATTGCTGTCTTCTCCTGACCCTAATGCACTGGGTATTATCTAATGCTGGTATACATGATTTGTTAGCGATCATACACTCTGCATTTGTGTCTATTAAAGGTTCTTTAACTTTGGTATTGCAGGATACCGTGGAAGCGCAAAGACCCCCACATCCGGATTTTCCGACGTTAGTTATCTTTGTGTCCTGTCGACGTTCCCTGAAGTGTTGACACTCGGGACATTTTTTAAATATCGCTTCGAAAATGCCCCTACATCGCTCCATGTGTAGTTGCCACAGCGATACGTCGCTATCGCCTAGCGATTAATATTCAGCATGCTGGATTAATCTCGTAGTCGCCGGACAGGGCCCCTGCTCTCACCGGAGAACACTGGCCCTGACCGATCGCTCAGCATGCAGCGCTGTGTGCTGACTGATCTTGGTGAGCGATCTAGTGTCACTCAGATCACTTGGCAAAATCTCCCTGTGTGTAGGCCCCTTAATATATTACACAGATACAGAGCTCACTACCTAACACATGTATCATCCATATACTGAGCTCTTGTCCACAGAGCTCACACTTATACACATATCTCAGATACTGAGGCTCCCCATCTACAGAGCTCACGGGTGTGGTATAGGGCTCCGACAGTGGGAATCCCGACAGTCTGGATCCCAACGTCAGGATCCCCACTGCCGGTGCTCCTACAGGAGGACTAGAAGTCCCTTGCAGGCTCGCTGTGCTCACCATGCTGCAGGCCCGGTGGCTTGCTACACTCGCCACTGGTTATTTTCTCCCCTCTATGGGGGTCGTGGACCCCTGCAAGGGAGACTAGCCCCTGTGTGTCGAGATCCCCCTGTCGAAGCACCGGCTGTCAGGATACTGACTGTTGGGATCCCCACTGTCAGAGCGTCATCTGAGCTCACTCTTATACATATCTCTCATACTGAGACTCCACACCTACAGAGCTCACTACCTAACACCTGTATCACCTACATACAGAGCTCACTCTTATACATATCTCTCATACTGAGACTCCACACCTACAGAGCTCACTACCTAACACCTGTATCACCCAGCTCCCACAACAACAAAAACTACAGGTAAAGAGCGCCACCGTTCAATACACATTACAGCTTAAATATGAGTAGTGAGGACTTGATCAAGGTACTACTAGAGGCTTGTGGACAAAGATGGTTTTTGAGTGTGGGAGAGCTGTGAGTGAAATGTGAAGAGGGAAGAGGGCCCTGCTCTGAGGAGCTTACAATCTAGTAGGAAGGGGAGACACAGACTACATGAGGTGCAAGCAAGTGGGAGGTGGCTTGATGGCAGGATGTAAGCAGGCAGAGATGGTCAAGGCATGAGGCATTTGATGAATAGGTGAGTTTTCAGTGCCCGTTTGAAGCTTTGCAGGTGCAAGGTCGGGACAGTCTAATGGAGCGAGGGAGTGCATTCTACTGAAGGGGTGCAGCACGGGCAAAGTCCTGAACTCTAGCATGGGAAGCAGTGATCAGGGTGGAGGAAAGACGTCAGTCGCCGGCCGACAGTACTAAGATCGGAGTTCTATTTCACATGATATGTTGCTATGAGCAACCAATCAGAATCTACTTCTTATTTATTTAGTATCTTCTAAAAAGATAATGGAAATTTTCTGATTGGTTGCCCATAGCAACATCCCATCTGGAATGGAACTAGTAAGATGGGAGTTCTCCCCTTAGTATTATGATGCTTTAAATTATTTTGCATACAGACATTCATAATATGGACAAGCAGAAGATCGACACAAGTCTGCCGACGCACAAGTGCAGTTTAAAGTTTTTTTAACTGTGTCTCCTGAAAAACAAAGATTCCTCCTTTACAGCAAGGCCTATTGTCATATTGCCAATACTGTTAAAATGCTACAAGCTGTATTTTAACCGTATACTTGTGCCGACATGCTGGTGTCGATCTCCTGCTGGTCTATTCATCCCTCTCGCAGTGTTGTGCCCAGCACAGCCCGCAAGGTTCTGCTGTTCCTAGTGGTGGTATTATTGTAGACTGGATACTTGATATCACAGGGCCGGCTAAGGCTGCGTGATTTACACTACATAGATAAACACTCCCCAGAGAGCGACTCTGCTCAGCCAGGGATTCTAAACATTGTCCAGGATCAAAGGGGAAAGTGGATACTTAGAGGGGCCGCTCAGCAGCATCTGTGTGTGGAGGAGGAGGGGCCCCTGCCTGGGTCACTTGGAGGCGTTTAACCCTTTACCATTCCCAAATGGACAGGGCTTAGACCTGGGAAGGATCCTGCTTCACGATGCTGACACTCTTTGTGCACTGGAGAACCCGCAATGTTATAACGCCAAGTCCGCTTTAATTCCACAATTGTCCTAGTAAAGTTTAGATTGATGATGACCTATTTTTTGCTGGTCTTTATCTGTACATCATTATTACTTTATATGATAGTAGGATGTTAAGCGGTTTATAGACAACGACGACAACGACAGAGGCCGGAGACCGTGCCCATATGCAGGAGCTGCTGAAGATGAACACACAGCCCGCCATGCCAAAGGCGGCTGGCAGCTGGCCCCACTGGATGTACCAGCCACTGCGCGGTGACAGGAGTGGGTGCCGTCTGATGGGAGGAATTATCCCTGCCCCCCTTCCCCTTACATCCTCTGATAATTGCCCCAGGGCAGACGGATGGGGCCTCTTCATGCAATTACAGTCCGGCAAGATCACAGGAGGAAAAAAAATTGATTCCAGATTGAGAGGCCGGGAAAAGAGAAGTGGTTTTGGCAGGAGAGACAGTGTGACCCCGCGAGACTGACGGGAAGCAGGACGACCCTGGGTGTCTCTTGCGGCAGCTCTGTAGCCTCACAAAGAGCGCACTGTCCCCATGTCTCATCTACTGCAGGTGTTCTGTGTTTCCTCGCTACGTTTATTTTAGCAGATGATGATATTGGGGAGATGAAAGCTTCTGGGAAATTACCCATGCCCAGGTCTAGCTATGTTCTTATATCCTTTACAATGTAAGCTCTCGTGAGCAGGGCCCTCTCCACTCGTGCCTTTCCTTCTCTTATTTATACAGTCTCCAAGGGCACTAAATCCTGCAGTTTTTGCCCCCTAATACTTAAAGCTGACATGTAAGCAAGCAAATTAGTTGTCTGCCTACTACTAGAGACAGGCAGGCATCAAGAGATGCGGGTATAGACAGTTGCTAAGGAAGAGAGCTGTACGGTAATTGAAGTGCGAGAGAAGAGGGTTTAGAGAACAGGAGGGAAGAACCTTACAATCTAGAGGGTAGGAGATTATACCCAGTATAATAAAGATTTCCTATAAAAGGGGACTAGATATCCGGTAACTCAGTATTGAGGGGAATGTAGGTACTCCCAGAAATGGGGACTCTTGTGAAGGTGCCGGACGGGGTCCCGACAGTCATTTACCCGACGTCGGGATCCCGACTGTTAAAACAGACAGCCGGGTTCCTGACTGCCACCGGCTATTCTCCCTCATGGGGGTCCAAGACCCCCATAGAGGGAGAATAGAATAGGTGGCTCGCCACCATGCCCGCAGCGTGGTGAGCGCAGCGAGCCCACAAGGGGCTTTGTTGCGCACGCCATGCTGTCTGAGTCCGGCCAGTCAGGCTAATGACTGTCGGAACCATATACCACACCCCTCTTATGACTGGGTTGTGAGTGTAAATGGTTTGAATACATAAAACCAATCCGCTGTGTGTATAGCGCTGGGTGTTTTTGAGGCCTGTACAGGTAATAAGCACAGAGATCAGTTGTGGTTATTGCAAATTTATTTGGCGACAATCTGCTTGAACCGATGCATGGGTCACTGGAACCAGGGACTACTTTAGGAGAGAGCTGAGCGTTTCCTCTGGCTGGCAGCATATATGTAATCTCTATTAACCTATTTTGTGCTGTGTCCTGTAAAGTCTGGACAGAGTTGTGCTCTGGCGCCCCTGTGTCTCCTGGGGAAGGAGCGAGGATGCAGTAGGACACTGGGGCAGCTACTGTTTACTGGTTGTGGCTTATAGTGTTGTACAACAGTTCCTCCGATCATGTAAACATGGAGCGAAACGGGTAGTGTCTCTTGTTACAACCAATCACACTGTTGCAGCGAATAGGAAGAATGGACATGATTTAAGAAACTTATTTGACTTTTTATCTCCTTTTGTACAAGTTTTTAGACCGGTTCCTTAGTCCTGCTGGGTTTGATGTAATGGGTTCCATATTGCACCAGACCTGTATCGATTGCAAAATCTGCTCAGTTACAGTAATTCAGTTGGTGGTTCCTGGTAACCGGCAATGATTCAACATTGGCTGTCCACATATTTGGTTTGTGAAGACTGAAAACATGCAATATCTGCTGAGCCCATGTGTCCGGTTGTCCGCATGTAGTATGTAGGTTTGGTGGGGGCACAGGAGGAATTCCTGGTCTGTTTTGACTGGAGCTAGTTGGCAAATGGTTACAAATGCCATTGTCCCACTAAGTCTGTGCCCGCTGCGAAGTGCCACACGAGGTCGTAGCTACACGCGGCCTGTCCTCACTGTAGGGTGGCGCAGTGACGCAGATACAAGTGACCTGTGATCTCACTAATTGGATTACCAATTCCTCACTGGAAGTCTGGTGGGAACATTTTGTTTGTTTGTGGTTTTCTGGAAGTTGAAGAATCTCTTTGACTTTTACCTGGCTGTGATTCCTCGTTAGGACAGAGGCCATGCCGTTAAATCCTCCTGAAGCCTCTGCATATCGTATAGCCCATTCCTTCACTCCGATTGGGTCACTGTTGGTTTATTCATCGTAATAAAACACTTTGCACCAGATGTATCCCTGTAGTATAGGAAGTATGAATTTGCCCTCTAGAACGTAACTGATAAAATTTTCCATGATTTACCATGTAGATTTACTGCTGCAGCTTATAAAACGCTTTTCTGCCTTTCTCCCTCTGCGCAGGACGGGATCGCGTCGATCAGTTGGCCGAAAATACACGATATTTCAGACGTCGGCTTTCAGAGATGGGATTTATCATATACGGAAATAGTGACTCTCCTGTGGTTCCATTAATGCTGTACATGCCGGCAAAGATTGGGTGAGTAACTGGTCGGTTAGTACAGGGAGAGTATGACTGGCCCGGCTGGTTACTGGAGTTGTTGTTGTAGTGCGGTTCCTTTTTAATCCTTCTTGTGGTCTTATCTGGACGGTTCTGGTGGATGTGACTCTGTAAGGAGTCCTGTGCTACTAACTGATGGTATTGTCCTGACTGTGGTGGTGGTGCTAACTGGGGTAGATATAAGATGATACTTATTGCAGCGGATCTGGCAAGCGGAGTAGCGATTTATAACACTGGTGTTCTCTGGTGTAGCTTGGTGGATGCTGCGTTGTAATGTATGGCAGCGAGCAGACAAAAGACCATGAGATTGGGCACTGGTAAGGACATAGAGTGAAGATGCCTGAGGGGAAACACGTAAGACAGTGGCTGGCCTCCTATAATTACTGAGAAATGACAGACGTGTGCCTTGAGCCAGGTGCTCACATAGTTCTTACATGACACGTCAGCCCCCGGCTACAGGCCTGATGTTTATCTGTCTCCAGTCTGGTCCTGAGATGTCTAGCTATATAGTCTGACAGGACGGATGTGCTGCTCATGCAAGCTAACTCTCCCATCTCCTCCACAGGGCCTTTGGGCGAGAGATGCTGAAGAGAAATATCGGGGTGGTGGTGGTGGGGTTTCCTGCCACCCCAATCATTGAGTCCAGAGCCAGGTTTTGTGTGTCAGCCGCGCACACAAAGGAAATGTTGGATCAGGTGAGTTATTATTGCCACTCTAGTGCCAGGGGTGGGGTTTGCTCATGCGAAGTTCTTGTCTCGTGAGGGAAGGTTGATCTAAAGGCCCATACACACTGGGTGACTGAGCTGAAAACCGCTCAAAACAGCCTGTTTGAGTGTCTTTCAGCTCAAAGCCGCCCAGTGTGTATGGCCCGTCGATGAGCGCTGCTGCGCGCTCCCGCAACTTCCCGGGAAAGCTGCTCATCTGCTGGTAATACCAGCAGATGAGCGGCTTTGAGGACGGCTTTGCATAGCTCTGCGCTATGCAAAGCGTCCTACCCCCTCCGTCGGCACCGGGCAGGGGGAAAGCCCCCCCAGCGGTGATTGTCATCATTGTGTCCATACACACTGGGCATAGTTGCCCAGTGTGTATGGACTTTAAGTCTGTAGAAGTGATAAAGCGGAGAGAGGTAAAGTACCAAACAGTCTGCGTCTGTCTCTTTTCAAATGCAGACTGTAACATGGCTGTTAGGAGCTGATTGGTTGGTACGTTGATCAGAGCTTGCTCAGATACAATCTCCCCCCATATGCTGAAGACCAGACTTCCACTATCTAGAGATAAAGATTTGCTGGTGAATACTGTGCTAGTGCCCATCTGGGCCACTCCTGTACTCTAGTGCCCATCTGGGCCACTCCTGTACTCTAGTGCCCATCTGGGCCACTCCTGTACTCTAGTGCCCATCTGGGCCACTCCTGTACTCTAGTGCCCATCTGGGCCACTCCTGTACTCTAGTGCCCATCTGGGCCACTCCTGTACTCTAGTGCCCATCTGGGCCACTCCTGTACTCTAGTGCCCATCTGGGCCACTCCGCTTTGGAGTGCAGCAAGGCAGCTCCTGTAATAGTGCCCAGCAAGGCTACTCCTGTATTCTAGTGCCCAGCAAGGCTACTCCTGTATTCTAGTGCCCAGCAAGGCTACTCCTGTATTCTAGTGCCCAGCAAGGCTACTCCTGTGCTGTAGTGCCTACCTGTACCTGCACTCTAGCGCCAAGCAAGGCTCCTCCTGCACAGGATAAAACTACTATAGTAATGGTAATTTTTTATTTGCCATCCTTTAATAATTTCTTTAGTTTTTCTCTCTGAGCTGATAATTTCCATAGTTTCCCCAATATCACCCGACACCCACCACATTTTTCCTTCTTGTCTTCAATCTTGGTGGGCACTAACCATCCTGTGCTTTCCCCAACAGGCGCTGAGTAAGATAAGTGAGGTTGGAGATCTGTTACAGCTGAAATATTCCCGCCATCAGTTTGTGCCGCTGCTTGATCGCCCGTTTGATGAGACCACGTACGAAGAGACTGAAGATTGATGCTACCTCTGTCCAGAACCGCAGGACCTACTGTGCCATGAGAGATCAGCTGGCGCTGCGTATACTACCCGCTCTCCTCACCCAATCCTCATTTTCACTGATGGGATGGGGGAGAGAAGGTGCTATTTTTATAATGGCATATATATTATATATAATGTACATTATATATAATATTATGTACAGTTTTTTTTCCTTTATTTTATGTATTATTTATTCAGGATGGGACCGGTGAAGACTTTTTCCAAATCTGAGGCCCCCTTAGGATCTGTTCAGTCTCCTTTTAGCAGAGACCATGTTTCCGGGCAGCTAGTCATGTAATTTATAAGTCTTTTAAATATTTTATATCATTGCCCTGTGGTGCCAGAGCTGAAGTCTGTCATTGGTTGTTTTATGCCTCCGTCTGGGAACCATAAATCTGGCTAGGAGGCGATGAATGTTGACGTCTGATTGGTGGGGCCAGCAGAGGACAGGGCTGTCTGAGGAGCGCTCTATTTCATTCCATATGTGACGGCGTCAGCTGTACGTTCTCCGCTGCAGATGTTGGGGGGCTCTTTCTCACTGTATAGAACATCTGGCGGACATCAGCCGTGCTGGTTCGGTATTGATGAAGTCTCGTCCTTGGGTCAGATACTGGTTTTATGATCTGCAGACTGAGAGCTTCCGCTCCCTATCCATTATATTGTTACTGAATTTCACTACGTGCTCCGACCACAACATATCACCGATCCGACATTTGCAAAACTCTAATTTCTTCTTCTTTTGGTGGCTGGAAATGATGGGACCCGGGGTAAGGAGGGGATGGGACACATGAGATGTGAGCCCATCTGTCTTACCAGCTCATCCAGAGATGTCTGACGTCACATTCCTCCTGGGAATACTTGCTGGGCCGGACCCCTGAGTTTGCTACGGGGCCCGGCATCACTCCTGATATGGCCTTAAAATGTGATTCTTTTTGGTATGAAGTGTGGAATATACTGAGCCGAAAGAATACAGACAATAAAGACGCTGAGTCTTATTCACAGTATTTGTACAGATTGCCCGATATTTAACTCTCACATATCTGCTTTATGGGGGGAAGGGAGCTTATCGGCTACTAACAAATAAAATACATTTATTTTCACTGTGTAGCCTCCTCTTTTTTGTTATTGGGTGTATTATGTTTATTTTAGGAAATTATAAAGGCTTAATGTGTGGGCCACTCTCCTCACAGATCACACTTGGAGCACTGTATCACTCCTCCCTTCTCCTCACAGATCACTCTGACCACTGTATCACCCCGACCCTCTTCTCACAGATCATATGCAGAGCGCCCCTCTCCTCACAGATTACATGCATGCAGAGTGCTGGATCACTTCGCCCCTCTCCTCCTCACAGATTACATGCAGAGTGCTGGATCACTCAACCCCTCTCCTCACAGTTTACATGCAGAGTGCTGGATCACTCCTCTCCTCACAGATTACATGCAGAGTGCTGGATCACACCGCCCCTCTCCTCACAGATTACATGCAGAGTGCTGGATCACACCGCCCCTCTCCTCACAAAGCACAGAATCACTCCGCCTCACAGATCACACACAGGGTTGAATCACTCCGCCCCTCTCTTCACAACAGAGATGGCCATCGGTGCAGTTACCATCGATGGTCACAAACTTTATGATGGATTACCAATAGGTTTAGCTATCGATGGTTATCCATTATCAATGACTAAATGGCCCATGGGCAATACAAAATGTGAGGGCTGGGTGTCTGGGGCCAAGTTATACATTGAAAAAAAAAAAAGAAAGAAATATCGGTTCTCCTTTGCCATCAATGTAGAGAAACCATCTGGTTCTCCCACATCGATGGCAAAAGTATTCAACATTGGCCATAACCATCAATTAAATCATCGATGGTTGACTGCCATCCCTACTCCACCCCTCTCCTGACGGATCAAACACACAGAGGGCTGTATTGCTCCACCCCTCGCCTCACAGATCCTACACAGAGCTGTATCCCTCCACCCCTTTCCTCACAGATCAAATGCAGAGCACTGTATCACTCTGCTTACCTTGTTAATGAAAGAGATCCAAGGAGAATGGCCAGGTTGGTTTAAGCCTACAGGGAGGTGACATTAGCTCATATAACTATTACAACAGTGGTGTATACAGAAGAAAGGCACATGGACCCATGCAGTGGATGCACCACAGCAGCAAGATACCATGCATGATGTACTACTGCCAGCTTAGAGCAGGAACCTGGGAACCAACTCCCTAACACTGGGCAGTGGGAAAAGGGTAAATGCCTGGTCTCAGTGTCTGCTATGGAAAGCAGATGGTTGGGACCAATTTACAGGGTAAATGCACGTGAAATCATCGTGCCTTGAGTCAGGCTGGTGGTGGAATGGTCTGGGGAATTATCCTATGTTTATAGGGAACCACAAGGGTCCACAGTACCTAAATGCCTCATGAGGGAGAAAGGGTCTGATCATGGATATACTGGTTATAGTATAAAGAGGTCGACATTGTCAGGTCTACATGAACCAGGTCAAAACAGACAAATGGTCGACATGACACTTGTACCCAGTTGCGGTCCATGTGGATGGTGTAGTATATTTTTGAGCTATCATGTGTTGACCTTTTTGTCTGTTAACTGAACGACTGTATACGGTCAAAGATCGGAATGGCATAAATTTGGGATTTGAAAGCAAGGAAGGGATTGGTCAACATTCTGTGGATGATCATCATACTGACAGGTAGAAAATGTTGACTGAATATTATGTTGGTGTTTACCGCTAAGCTGTTCCACAATATGCTTGTTTTAGCAATAAAGTTGTTCTAGAAAATGAAAAACTGCTCCCACCCCACATTGGGGAAAGTGGTAGGAATGATATCCAGGGCTGAATGCAATTCTCCACGGGCCGGCCACAAAATGCTTAACATGATATAAATGACCACAGCTGAAGCTGGGATTTTTGTCACCAGGGGCAAGGCAGTAATTTTGCTTGCCTCAGTCTCTCCCCGGGTGCCGGACCTGACGTCGGGATCCCGACTGTCAAAACGCCGACAGACAGGTGCCCGGCGGCTACCCATAATTTTCCCTTGTAAGGTTCCACGACTCCCATAGAGGGAGAATCGTATAGGTGGCGAGCGCAGTGAGCCCGCAAGGGGCTTTGTTGCGCTCACCATGCTGTCTGAGTCCGGGCAGTCGGGATCCCAACTGTCGGAACCCTATACCACACCCCTCTCCCCGAGCTGCAGCTCGCCTCTTCCCGGCCGCAACTCGAGGCCACGTTCCCTTCTCGTCGAGCTGACTGAGAACGGGACTGGGTCACGGCAGTTGAGCAAGCTCGACTGCCGTGACCCTCACATTAAATACCCCCTAAATGTATGGTGTCGCTTGCAATAGCTGCATGGCATTATGGTGGTTGGTAGTTCCACATGTGTAGATGGCACCGCTCCACTGTGTTCCAGTACAGAGAGGAATAAGCCCTCTATGTTGGCTGTTTGCATTGCCCTCCTGTTACAGGAACATTCGCTACTGTGGAAACCAGCCAATGACTGATAGGTTGCGGTTACAGCCAATGCGGATGGGACAGCCCTGTACTGTGTAAAGAGATGCGTTACCCTAGAACCAATCACCTGCAGCCCAGGGAACACCTCTGCCACTCTAGCAGATGTCTAATTCTGTCCAGGCCACCACTGGTGCCCCATCAGCCAGGTCACCCTTCACCACTCTAGCTTCCACCACTGGTACATCTAGTACACCCTATTTCCACCCTAGCACCCAACCTTTGCTGCCCAGATGACCACTATTGTCCTTAGCATACATTAAAGCAGACCACTTTAACGCCCACACTGACGAGGCCGCCCAGAACTCACCCTTGTTATCCTAGCATCCGTCCCTTTCATTCTATATAATGTATAATATGATCTTAGTGGCAAATATTGGTATAATGGTTCAGTAGACACAAAGTGCTATAGTTACGGGCAGATGCAGAAGCCGTATGTTGAAGTGAGATTCTATAGGGTCAATGCAATGTCTCTATCGATCACCCATACATGCAACCAGCTTCTATGGTGTTGGAGAACAACCTGTAACCAGACCCTTTGTACTGGCTGCCATTAAGTCCAATGTAACTGACTACGTTCTCCCTCTGAAACTGGGTGGTTTCTGGGAGGTGAATGAAGATGGATTTTCCATCTAGATACAGTTGCCCCTGGGGGACGTAACAAACGTCTTGGCTTACAGTGTTTTCTATAAAACAGAGTTATACAGTAGTGCCGCCTTCACTTCTGGGAACCTCTGTATATGTGATGTCATCCTGTGTATTGTAGACCAGGGTTTTTCAAAACTCCTTATTACAGAGCAGGTTTCTTGGCTATCCATGCTTGAGCATAGATGGTAATTTAGTACTCGTGATGCTATACCCACCATACAGGGGAGCATTCAGATTCACTAAAGGGAAGGAGACTAGAGTGGATTACTAGTGACATGAATAGTGCAGGAGCAAGGAGGGCCCTTCCAGTAAGCGCATACATACTAAGGGGAAGATAGGGTGGAGAAGAACAGTGACAAGTTGTTGTGCAATGTGAAAAATTAAGTTTCAGTGGAAATTTTACTAACTCCAGGTCTCTGCCACCAACATCACCTCATCCCAGGTCTCTGCCACCAATGTCACCTAATCCCGGGTGTCTGCCACCAACGGCACCTAACCCAGGGTCTCTGCCACCAATGGCTCCTAACCTCTGCTCTCTGGCACCAACGGCACCTAACCCCAGGTCTCTCACCAACGTTACCTAACCTCGGGTCTCTGCCACCAACGGCACCTAACCCCAGCTCTCTACCACTAACGGCACCTAACCCCGGGTCTCTGCCACTAACGGCACCTAACCCCAGCTCTCTGCCACTAACGACACCTTACCTCAGCTCTCTGCCACTAACGGCACCTAACCCTGGGTCTCTGCCACCAACGGCACCTAACCTCGGGTCTCTGCCACCAACGGCACATAACCCCAGCTCTCTGCCACTAACGGCACCTAACCCCGGCTCTCAGCCACCTTAATAATTACTTCAGTGTCCTGTCTGCTGATGCAACTATGTTTATTTACCATGTGCTTGCCCTAAATTGCCCTGTACTGTTTTCTTGTTTTCGCTCATTTATGTATTCTGGTAGGCGCTGTGGAACCCAAGTGGTGTCATTTATTTAAAAGATTATCTATCTATAGGGGTGTGCACACAGAGAGATTTTGACTAGATTTTTCTCCTGCTTAGTCAATATTGTCTAGCATAGATTGCTTAGCATAGAATGACTGTGCTGGCAAGACAATTTTGACTAGATCATAGACTATCTATCATTAAGGTCCATACACACTGGGCGACTATGCCCAGCGTGTATGGACAACGATGATGCCAATCATCGCTGCAGTGCTGTGCATACAAGCTGAGCGGCTTTCCCCCTGCCTGGCGCCGACGGAGGTGGGAGGATTGCATTGCATAGGCAAAGCCGTCCTGAAAGCCGCTCATCTGCTGGTATAGCCAGCAGATGAACGGCTTTCCCGGTGATGTTGCGGGAGCGCGCAGAAGCGCTCATCGCCGGGCCATACACACTGGGCGGCTTTGAGTTGAAAGCCGCTCAAACCTGCTGTTTTGAGCGACTTTCAGCTCAAAGTCGCCCAGTGTGTATGGGAAGTTACTTAGACAAAATCTCTTAGTCAAAATCTCTTGTGCATCTACTAAATTGGCCAATAGCTAACATCTCACTGTGTGTACGGGCCTTTTGTCCTATCTATCCATCTCAGTACATCCCCAGGACCAGACTGATCTCTACAGTGGAACCACAAGTCCCAGCCCTGACTCAGTGGGAAGGAGCTCGTGCTCCTCTGATAGTAAATCCACAACTCCCAGTCTGATTTTTCATTCATGTTGTCTGATAGCCCCGCCCCCGGTCCGTGACGTCTCAGACCCCGCCCCGGCAGCAGAAGAGAGTTCGGGGAGAGCCTGGAGCCCGCAGCAGAGATGGGGGGCTACATCCCCATGGGGAGCACATGAGGTACCAGTGACCCGGCCGGGTGTTCAGACATGCCCGGGCTCTTCCATCTGCTTTTGCTAACTTGCTGCCTGGAGCTGCTATGGGGGGCCCCCGCCTCCACCCCCAGACCCCACCAGGTGAGAAGTTCAGCTCTGCGATTGCAAGCTCTGCGGCCAAGGACGCTGTGCATCTCACCCTGCCTTTCTCATCGTTTTACGTGATTTCGGGGATGTTTGATACATAGTAGATTGCGAGTTGTAGGGTGTGATGGAATAACAAGCTCTGGGTGGGGAGGGGGACATGTGATTGTCAGCTTTTAAAACAAGTTTCTGGGGGACAAGTGAAAACCTGGATTATGCTGCTGTTAGAGTCTATGTTATTGTAAATCATCCTGGATGAGAGTACTACAATAGATGTAATGAATCTCTGGAGGTGCTGCAGGCTCAGTATCTGTGAGATGTGAGCTCTGTGGACAAGCACTCAGTATCTGTGTGATACATGTGTTAGGTAGTGAGCTCTGTAGGTAGGGAGCCTCAGTATCTGTGAGGATGTGTATAAGAGTGTGAGCTCTGCAGACAAGCACTCAGTATCTGCAAGATGTGTATAAGAGTGTGAGCTCTGCAGACAAGCACTCAGTATCTGTGAGATGTGTATGAGTGTGAGCTCTGCAGACAAGCACTCAGTATCTGCGAGATGTGTATTAGAGTGTGAGCTCTGCAGACAAGCACTCAGTATCTGCGAGATGTGTATAAGAGTGTGATACATTTTTTAGATTGTGAGCTCTGCAGACAAGGGCTGAGTGTCTTTGTGATACGTGTGTTACAAATAGAAGGGATGAGATTTCAGTATCTGTGTCATACATGTGTTATACTGTAAACTCTGGGCGAGGGCTAAGTATGTGTCACGTGTTAGATTGTAAGCTTTCAGACAAGGCTCAGTACAGTACTGGGTGATTCCTGAGTAATAGAAAATCGCTTGTCCAAAGACTTTACAAATGTATCTGTGTGATATGTGCGCTAGATTGGAAGCTCTGTTGGCTAGTAGGAGTCTGAAGCGGTGCACAAGAGGTTTTCTGGTTTTATACAGGGTAAGATTGTAAGCTCTGGGGACAAGTATAAATTGATGGCATTATACAATAGATGTATACAGGATTGGATTGCAGACTGCTGCTGGTGTCTGTGTGCAGGAGTTCTACTAGTTATATTAGGGGATATGGTCATTAGGTTCACCCTATGCATTGGGTAGACCACTGAAGGTCGACATGGGTAAGGTCGACAGGGTAGGAAGGTTGACAGTCAACATGAGTTTTTGACTTTTTTTTTAAGCCGACAAGTGTTTTATCATGCCCTACCATCCACTATGGCGTGGATAAAATAGTGTGCCCAGTTCAGCGGGGCACCGTGCCCGACGCATGGTGAGAACAGTGAACCATACGAAGGGGATACGGTACACTTAGATGGTGTCCATTGTGTCGACATTCAGGGGGGGGGGGGGGACATGAAAAACTCGTGTCAACCTTTTGACTGTGGCAGTGTGGGAAGTAATGCAATGATATTGCTGCTGTGCCATTGAAGGCTGATGTAACCTGTCAGTATGGGCTCAGGATGGGACTGATCTCATTGTGTCACCTCTCTGGACAGGGGGACCAGTGGTCAGAGGATAACCAGATGTCTGTCAGACCACAGCCATACAAGCACATCCCCAATGGCGGAGAGAGTGAGATTTTCCCTTCTCAGGACAATCTCCCCAAAGATTCCACCTTCATCCTAGATTTACAGAACCTGTCCAAGGCGAACCTCACCTCAGAGAACCCCAATATTCAGGTGAGACAATAAACATATCCCCCTCCATCCACCAGTGTTGCACTAGGCACCAGCAATTCACTCAAACTTTCCCCAGATCAATGTGAGTTTCATAGTGCAGATATGGACTGATGTGAGTGTAACAGTGCAGATGTATGGACTGGTGTGTGTGTGATAGTGCAGTTATGGACTGGTGTGAGTGTAACAGTGCAGATATGGACTGGTGTGAGTGTAACAGTGCAGATGTATGGACTGGTGTGAGTGTAACAGTGCAGATGTATGGACTGGTGTGTGTGTGATAGTGCAGTTATGGACTGAGTGCAGTTATGGACTGGTGTGAGTGTAACAGTGCAGATATGGACTGGTGTGAGTGTAACAGTGCAGATGTATGGACTGGTGTGAGTGTAACAGTGCATATGTATGGACTGGTGTGAGTGTGACAGTGCAGATGTATGGACTGGTGTGAGTGTGACAGTGCAGATGTATGGACTGGTGTGAGTGTAACAGTACAGATGTATGGACTGGTGTGAGTGTGACAGTGCAGATGTATGGACTGGTGTGAGTGTAACAGTACAGATGTATGGACTAGTGTGAGTGTCATAGTGCAGATATGGACTGATGTGAGTGTGACAGTGCAAATGTATGGACTGATGTGAGTGTGATTGTGCAGATATGGACTGGTGTGAGTGTGATAGTGCAGATATGGACTGGTGTGAGTGTGACAGTGCAGATATAAGGACTGGTGTGAGTGACAGTACAGATGTAAGGACTGGTGTGAGTGACAGTACAGATGTAAGGACTGGTGTGAGTGACAGTACAGATGTAAGGACTGGTGTGAGTGTGACAGTGTAGATGTAAGGACAGGTGTACATCACACTAATGTATAAAGATGTATAGATTAGTGTGATCGTACAGATGTGTAGATTGGAATGACTGATTGTACAGATGTGTAGATTGGTATGACTGTACAGATGTGTAGATTAGTATGAAATTGTACAGATGTGTAGATTGGTATGACTGATTGTACAGATGTGTAGATATGTGTGATTGTACAGATGTGTAGATACGTGTGATTGTACAGATGTGTAGATGGGTGTGATTGTACAGATGTGTAGATGGGTGTGACTATACATATGTGTAGATTGGTGTGACTGTACAGATGTGTAGATTGGTATGACTGGTTGTACAGATGTGTAGATTGGTATCACTGATTGTACAGATGTGTAGATTGGTGTGACTGCACATGTTTATATTAGTAATACTGATTGTACAGATGTGTAGATTAGTATGAAATTGTACAGATGTGTAGATTGGTGTGACTGTACAGATGTGTAGATTGGTGTGACTGCACAGGTGTATATTAGTGATACTGATTGTACAGATGTGTAGATTGGTATGACTGATTGTACAGATGTGTAGATGGGTGTGATTGTACAGATGTGTAGATTGGTGTGACTGCACATGTTTATATTAGTAATACTGATTGTACAGATGTGTAGATTGGTGTGATTGTTCAGATGTGTAGATTGTAATGCTTGTACAGATCTGTAGATTGGTGGGACTGTACAGATGTGTAGATGGGTGTGATTGTACAGATGTGTAGATGGGTGTGACTGTATAGATGTGTAGATTAGTATGAAATTGTACAGATGTGTAGATTGGTATGACTGATTGCACAGATGTGTAGATACGTGTGATTGTACAGATGTGCAGATACGTGTGATTGTACAGATGTATAGATACGTGTGACTGCACATGTGTATATTAGTAATACTGATTGTACAGATGTGTAGATTGGTGTGATTATTCAGATGTGTAGATTGTAATGCTTGTACAGATGTGTAGATGGGTGTGACTGTACAGATGTGTAGATGGGTGTGATTGTACAGATGTGTAGATGGGTGTGACTGTACAGATGTGTAGATGGGTGTGACTGTACAGATGTGCAGATAAGTATGTCTGATTGTACAGATGTGTAGATTGGTGTGACTGTACAGATGTGTAGATTAGTATGAAATTGTACAGATGTGTAGATTGGTATGACTGATTGTACAGATGTGTAGATATGTGTGATTGTACAGATGTGTAGATACGTGTGATTGTACAGATGTGTAGATACTTGTGATTGTACAGATGTTTAGATGGGTGTGATTGTACAGATGTGTAGATGGGTGTGACTATACATATGTGTAGATTGGTGTGACTGTACAGATGTGTAGATTGGTATGACTGGTTGTACAGATGTGTAGATTGGTATCACTGATTGTACAGATGTGTAGATTAGTGTGACTGATTGTACAGATGTGTAGATTTGTGTGGCTGCACAGATGTGTAGATTGGTGTGACTGTACAGATTGGTATGACTGATTGTACAGATGTGTAGATTGGTGTGGCTGTACAGATGTGTAGATTGGTGTGGCTGTACATATGTGTAGATTGGTATGACTGATTGTACAGATGTATGGATTAGCACAGGCGTGAATTTATATAAACTCTATTGGGTTATTGTCTGTTTCCCAGGTCACTATAGAGGTGGACCCTAGTTCCCAGGCTGAGGTAGAGTTGGACCTTTCTGATACTCGCACAGACTGGGATGATCCGGACTGGGTTTCTCAGCACGAGCTCTTCTGGCCGCTGTTCTGGGAGTACAACGATTTGCCCAGTGGGAAATTATCAACCCCGGGCACCGTGGGGCCGGACACGGGTGATTACTCACAGTATGACTGGGAGGACAATGTCCTAAGTGGTGGAGATGCAAACACACATGGCACTACTGGTGACAACTGGATCTCTGAGGACAAATACCATTACGGTGAGTCTGATATATGGCAGAGGGGCAATATATATATATATATATATATATATATATATATATATATATATATATATATAATATTATACATTATTGGAACCTATTCCAATGTTGTGTTGGAGCTCACTGAGCTGCATAGTCATTAAATGTTAATTAATGTTGAACTTATTTGAATCTCAGACTATGAAGAGGATGAGTGGAGTCATTGGACCCCATGTAGTGCAACCTGTGGGCGACCCAGTCAAAAACGTACCCGATCCTGTGGCTATTCTTGTACGGCAACAGAGTCTCGCGTGTGTGACCTGCCCTCATGTCCAGGTCAGACGGTGACCTTCAGCTTTCTACTCTTAATCTAGCTGTGATCTCACAAAATCAGTAATATAGTGTGATGTCACAGAGTTCCTGTCATGGTTCATATACATTGTCATGATGTTATTATCTGTGATGTCACAAAATCAGTATTGAGTGTGATGTCACAGAGATGCTGTCATTAGCTGTTGTCATGGTACATATACATTGTCATGTACCAGGGATGCTATTATTAGCTGTGATGTCACAGATACAATATAATTAGTGGATATGTACGTTGTCATGTCATAGAGATTATATTTTCTGTGATGTCACATACTATGTAGTTTGCTCTGATGTCACAGATATGCTATTGCTAGATATGTCACAGGGGTGCTATTACTAGCTGTTGATGTTACATAGTAACATAGTAATGAAGGTTAAAAAAAGACGTTAGTCCATCAAGTTCAACCTATTTCCTCCCAGTTCCATGATTCCCAATCCTGTATTTGAACATTCTAATCATATCACCTCTCAACCTCCGTTTCTCCAGTGAAAACAGATGAGACCTTTTACTAGCTTAGTCGCCCTTCTCTGTACCTGTTCCAATTCATTTATGTCCTTTTTAAGGTGCGGTGCCCAGAACTGAACACAGTATTTCAAGTGTGGTCTCACGAATTCCTTGTTAAGAGGCATTATCACATTGGCATCCTATGAATCCATTCCCCTTTTAACCCCTTCAGTGTGTTTTTTTTTTAGGGAGTGCTCCCCAAACTGGGCAAGTTTTTTATGGGGAGCGCTCCCTAAAAAAAACCCACCACTGCCTCCCCGGGTCGGAACAGCGCAGCTGAACTGTCAATCAGCCGCTGCCCAGCCCTGCGCCCCATCCCTGCCCCTGGCAAGCCGGCACCATAGGCTGTAATAGAGCAGCTGGGGGGGGGTTTGAGGCACGGCGGAGGGGAGGGAGCTCTAAACAGTGGCAATCCCGAGAATTTTCCAGGCTTGCCAGACTGGGCACTGAGGCACAGCCCGGAAAATTCTCGGGATGGCCACTGAAGGGGTTAATGCATGACAGTGTCCTGTGTGCTTTTGTTTCTGTATTTGAGCAATGTGCACTATTACCCAATTTTTCATCTATGATGACCCCCAAGTTCTTCTCTACATCAGAATTCCCTATAATAAATAACTCCATTTAGCCTATAAAGTAGCTTGTTCATTTTTGTTCCCATAAAGAATTACTTTACATTTATCAACGGTTAAACTGCATTTTCCACCTTTCCAGTTTAATTATGTCACTTTGTAGTGTATCCACATCCTCTCCTGAGTAAATTTCCTTACTCGATTTCGTGTTGTGCAATTTTACTCACTATGTCACTTCCTATATCATTAATTAATCTGTTAAACAAGGTGGGTCCCAATATTGAACATTGCAGGACTCCACTTTGGACCTTACCCCAGCTGGAATGTATGCCTTTTACCACCACTCTCTGTCCCCAATTGTGCAACCAGCTTTTAATCCAATTACAAATTTTATCTCCTAACCCTAAATTACCTAGTTTTATTAAAAACCTTTTATGAGGCACCATATCAAAAGCTTTAGCGAAATCAAGAAGTACTACATCAACAGATTTCCCTAAGTCCAGCCCCCTACTGACTTCCTTGATGGAAGCTAATTAAATTAGTTTGACATGATCTACTTTTGACGAACTCATGCTTATCACTTTCTCCTGCTCTAAGAAATTTTGGATACTATCTCTTATTATTCCTTCTAATATTTTCGCCACAATGGATGAGGCTGACCAGTCTCTAAATGTCAGGGTTAGTTGTGCTACCTTTTTTCCATATTGGTACTACGTTAGTCCCTTGGTACCATCCCAGAGTTTATTGATTCCTCGAATATCAGATATAATGGTAGTGTTATGACAGAACTCAATTATTTTAGTATCCGAGGGTGTATTTCATCTGGCCCGGGAGATTTGTTACTATTTAGGTTCTGTAATCTAAGTTTTTACTATTTCCTAACTCAAACATACAGTTTGGGAGCAATCAAGAGCTAAGCATTTAATTTGTGGGAGATCTTCTGAAGATTCTTCCCTTTTAAATACCGAAGCAAAAAAATCATTGAATAATTTCGCTTTCTATTTTCCTTCTATTACCAGGGTACTCTGCTTATTTTTTAGTGGGCCAATATTTTCCTTCCTTAACTGTTTCCCATTTATATAACTGTAGATTGTTTTGGGATTAGATTTGCTATCTGTGGCTATTTTATGTTTAGTGTCTAATTTAGCCATCTTGATTGTATTTTTACATTTCCTACTACATTCTTTATATGCGGCAAATGATTTGGGTGTCCCATTTTTATTTAAACGCTTCGAATGCCCTCCTTTTTTTAGCTATTTCAAATTTAACTTTGTTACGTATGACATCACTAGTGCCGTAATTGACTACTTATCACGGAATAGCCAGCTTCTGTTTTAATAGCGCATAATGGATTCAAGAACAATAATACATTTAGCATATCTTACAAAATCCTAATAATGTTAGCATTGCCTGTATATTGCTATCTGAATACATATTGTTTATGATTCTGCAGGAGAACAGGATAATACCGAGAATGTGACCTTGTGGACAGCTCTGGCCAGGAGTGGGACCCCGGCCCCAGAGTCTGGTGAGATTCGGCTGATTACTTTAGGGAAATATGTATTTCTTACAAACGCAGCATTCTTCATACTGACTCCTAATGTTTTCATTTCTATTATTCTGTCATCTATTTTTCTATATCATTTTTGTTCTTGTTTCCTCCTCCATCTCTCTTATTCCCACCTCTCACATGACCCCCCATCTCTCTTATCTCCACCTCTCACTCCATCTCTCTTATCTCCACCTCTCACATGTTCTCCGTCTCATATCTCCACTTCTCACATGTTCCTCCATCTCTCTTATCTCCACCTCTCACATGTTCCCCATCTCTAATCTCCACCTCTCACATGTTCCTATCTCCACTTCTCACATGTTCCTCCATCTCTCTTATCTCCACCTCTCACATGTTCCTCCATCTCTTATCTCCACCTCTCACATGTTCCTCCCTCTCTTTTACCTCCACCTCTCACATGTCCATCTCTCTTATCATCACCTCTCACATGTTGAACATCTCTCTTATCTCCACCTCTCACATGTTGAACATCTCTCTTATCTCCACCTCTCACATGTTCCTCCATCTCTTTTATCTCCACCTCTCACATGTTCCTCCATCTCTTTCATCTCCACCGCTCACATGTTCCTCCATCTCTTTTATCTCCACCTCTCACATGACCCCTCATCTCTCTTATCTCCACCTCTCACTCCATCTCTCTTATCTCCACCTCTCACTCCATCTCGCTTATCTCCACCTCTCACATGTTCCCCGTCTCATATCTCCACTTCTCACATGTTCCTCCATCTCTCATCTCCACCTCTCACATGTTCCCCATCTCTAATCTCCACTTCTCACATGCTCTCCATCGCTCTAATCTCCACCTCTCACATGTTCCTATCTCCAATTCTCACGTTCCTCCATCTCTTATCTCCACCTCTCACATGTTCCTCCCTCTCTTATCTCCACCTCTCACATGTACCTCCATCTCTTTTATCTCCACCTCTCACATGTACCTCCATCTCTCTTATCATCACCTCTCACATGTTGAACATCTCTCTTATCTCCACCTCTGACATGTTCCTCCATCTCTCATCTCCAAATCTCACGTTACTCCATCTCTCTCATCTCCACCGCTCACATGTTCCTCCATCTTTCTCATCTCCACCATCACATTACCGTCTGTTTTATTGTTTTCCAGCTCACCAGGACAACTGTGATCGGTGGTTGACTTGTAAGAGTGAGTTCCTGAGCAGCTACTTGCAGCGGGTGCTTACAGAATTGCCCAGCTGCCCCTGCTCTTACCCATCAGAAGCTGTATACAGTGCTCTGATGCTACGAGATGACAAGCTGGCTAGTAGCTTCCGTTGGAGAGATGCCAGCGGTGGCCGGGAAAGACTGGATATTTACAATCCTGGTGCTCACTTCTGCTTGCGCTCATTACTGTCTCGGGACAGCAGCAGCCTGGGAGCACAGCATTGCTGTTACGACCATTCCCTGAGACTTGTAACCCGCGGCCGGGCAGCTGGGATCCCCAACCTGATCAGTGCAGACTTCTCCCCTGAACTTCACTATAAAGCTGACGTGATGCCCTGGATTCTGTGCAAGGGCGACTGGAGCCGTATCCACTTGCTCCGTCCCCCAAATAATGGCCGGGGTTGTACCGAGAACCCCTCTGAGGAGGAGTATCTGTCCCAGCTGCAGGAAGCCCGGGAGTTCTAGCCCAGCGCTGTTTGTACCCTGCACCAAGGCTGCTGTGGTGGAGACAAAGTTCTTCAGATTTTGCCAAAGAGTTGTAATATATTGGAATTCAGTATTTCTACACCAATGTCTATATAGTGAGCGTGGTACACGTGGAATGAAGCATGAACAGAACAGGTAGCTGCAGAAATGGTATTTCTAGTCCACACACTCACTATAAATATTATCGGCCCAACTCATGTTTGTTTGTAAGATAAACAATAAAATAAAACAACTGGGCAAAGCCATGCTGTGCTGCAGATGGGGCAGTTGTAACATGCACATTAGATTTGGGCGATGAGTGTTGAATCGTAAATATAAATTGCAGTGTAAATATAAAGCTGTCTAACATTTGTGGACTACATGCAACGGCAGCCAGTATTTACCCTGCACAGAGAAACCATAAACCACCCAAATCTAATGCTAAGTACGCAGCGGAACGATTTGGCTTCAATTCCCTCCAATTTCAATACCATCTCAACTGATTGTATGTCAATTAGGCATGTTTTGGATCCGATGCACATCCCTGCTGGTCATTTGTTTGTTTTGCAGATCCTACCTGCTGCAGTCAGGATTTGAAAATGACCCTTTTAACTGGGTACAGATCGGCATCGGATGCAGATAGTGTGACCATTGTATGGTCTGCTCACGATCATTCTGGTGTGTACCTAGTATTAATCCCTGCACGTTACATCTGCCCCACCTGCAGTGCAGCATAGCATTGACAAGCTGCTGCTTTATTGCTTTGCTTACAGACACGAATCAGACCCTATGGGCCTTATTCACAAATGGACAGAGAATGTTTCAGCACGCAGATTTATAATTATTGGGAATTCGGTTGCACATGCACAGAAGCAGCCTGGCAATGTCACACCTGACTGAGAGGCAGTGGCATTGATGAGTGGGCAGGAGGCCTGTGTTCCTGAAAATGGGGGCATGTTTCCCCATTTTCTGTGAGGGGAGAGACAAGGGTCTGAGTGTCACTACCCTGACTTCCTGGCCTTGCAGATGCCTGCGTAAGCATCGTGGATCCCAGCTTAGAACATTGGTCACAATGCAGGGATCGCCGCTGTACACAGGAGGTGTCTCTTCTATCGAGATGTTATAAGCTGCTTTGCATTTCCGTCCATCTGTGAATCTGGCCCCAGGTCCCTTATTCAGAGAAAAAACAAAAGTTGAAAAGATTGGGAGAACTAGCAGGGCAGTGGTGATAAACTTTAATTTCCGCATTGGAACTACAAATCCCAGCCTACCCTGCCTGTTTTATTAGCATGCCTAAATAGCAAAGCTGCAGCCTTCTGGGATGTTAAATACCCCTGCTTTAAAATGATGAGGGCAGAGTCTGTTTGAACACGAATTACCGATGTAGATAGAAGTTTCCGCTGCAACAATCGCCACCGGTGTGGAGACTAAGGTCAGTACTGCAATACTGGGCTGTTCCTGTTCTGTTTTCTCTCCAGGACCAGATATAATAGTGCATTAATAACCGCATGCTCATATTGTGTAGTAGAAATCTAAATGTATATAAAACTATTACTTGCATCATCTATGGAAACAGTCATTGCAGACATAATGAGGGTCTGTTCTGTAAGGTACCTGGTATGGCTCTATGACGCTATCAGGAGCAATTACCGGTATTTCTTCATCTTGTGGCCATCACACACAGCAGGATATCACGTGACAAGTCGCCAATAAATGCCAAAATATTTGGTTATTATCAAAAACTGGAGAATGCTCACACTTTCTAGTTGGAGACCAGATAAATTTAGGATGTAACATAGGTGACAGCAGATGAGAACCACTAGTCTGCCCCTGTCCACACACTTACACACTAGGGATCATGTATGTTGGGTGCCAGTAGACCTGCCCAGGGCCGGTGTAAGCCTTCTCTGTACATTTGGCGAAACGTCAACCTACTTGGAGTGTGGGAAGAAACCGCAGTCTCCTGAGGAACCCACGCATGCATGGGGAGAACATACCAACTCCACACAGGTCCATGGTGGGAATGGAGCCCATGGTCTTACTAACCATTACACAGTCTGAAGTTTCCCTCAGCTCACCATGTGCCACAGACATTATTGTCAATACAGCTCCCTATGACACTTATTCATCAATCTGCTAACTTGGAGCATGCAGCCACAGAACAGTGGCCCTTCTTCTGATTCACTCGCAATGGCAAATTTCTTCAGAAATGGACAAAACCATGTGCACTGCAGGGGGGCAGATGTAACATGTGCAGAGAGTTAGATTTGGGTGAGTTATTTTGTTTCTGAGCAGGGAAAATACAGGCTGCTTTATTTTTACACTGCAATATAGATCTCACTTTGAAGTAAAAGCCCACCCAAATCTAATTCTCTCTGCACAAGTTACATCTGCCCCACCTGCAGTGCACATTGTTTTGTCCATTTGAGAAGGAATTTGCCTGTGCGAGTGAACCCGAAAAAGGGCCAGTGTACATGACAGTCTAAGCAGGAAGTCAATGGGGTTAGGGGCTCTGGGCTCAGTGGCCCTGAAATGTACATAAACAAAGCCATGGTCACATCTACCAATGCCCATGTTTAAGTTCAGTCTTATTGTTTCTGGTCTCCATCTACCATATCACACATTTATTACCAGTGAAAATGGATTCTGTGGGCTAGTACTGATATTTAAAGCACAGAGGATTTTATCTGAGATGGGTGATCCCAATTAACACCAGGCGGATCTGAATACCGAAGAAACCATATTACAGACGCTCAAATGTGCAGACATGTCATGTATGAAAACTTACCTGACACAGTACAAGGTGCACACCTCCAATCCATCATCCAATCAGGAGTCATCATGAGAGACAGAATCAAGCCAGGAACTTGCACCCAAATGTAAACTGTCACAGGTGAATGCGTACTTTGCTACAAAGATGTAGACGCATCTGGCGCATGCAGACAAAAGCCTGGCTCACCTGATATTTGCCAACAAAAACCTGGCATATCTACTGCATTTGCTGACAACAAGACTATGTTTTTGTTAGCAACCTTTTTCTGCCTGTACCATGATTTCCAGCACGGCTTGTTGAAGTCCTGTGCATTGTCCCTTGGAATGCATGGAGGGGACTGGCCAATGCATCAGTCCTGTCTCTATAAAATAGCATGGTTTAGACTTATTATATATAAAAGCGCAACACTCCAGTATCCGTATAGAACACAGGTAGCGTAATCACAACCTGCAGAGCCCTCAAATGATGGGAAAACCTATTGCAGAAGATGTTCCGGAACCAGTCTATGGTGGTAGATTCCTGTGTTGGTAGCAATAGGAGGCATATAAACTAACTTGTGCAACCAGATCTCAGTGCTTATGATCTGTGCAGGCGTAACATGAACAGTGGCACCACCTAATGGTCAAATGATGTGACACACATTTCAACGACTCCTTACAGTTTTGAACACCACTCCCGCACCTAACAAAGGGCAAGTTGCCAATAACCAAGAATGGTAGCCACACTCCATAAATCAGATGGGAAGCATACTTATTGTATACCATCAATCAAATGAGTAATTTAACCTCAAACCACACGTTATTTGCACAAAGCAATCGCCCAGTCAGGAAAAGACTTAAGCTGGCCCTGCACTAGGCCAAGGTATTGCACGCAGCCTCCACTGCATATGATGCAACCTACACAAAAGGACCGTGTACGATATGACGCATGCAATCCCAGTCACTGCCTGTGATGCGATAAGTCCTTAGTGCAGCAGTGATAATTTCTAGATCCAATCCTCACGGCACCGCATGCCTGATTGGAATCATAAGTAAATGACATACGATTTGACTTTTTTCACATGATGGGTGGAAATCATGTGATAATGACCCAAATCGCACTGATGTATGGAGACCTTTGCATCAGAGAGCAAAACCCACCGAGGATTTAATGAGTGGTTATGGAGGGCCGGTACCTTTACAGTGGAGATACTGTTCTGTACAGACAAGAAGCCAAACCAGATGGAAGCATGAGCAGCTTGTGGAGACACAACAGTCATTCAGTGGTTCTCAGCCTCAGTCCGCAAGCACCCCCAACAGGGCACATTTTCCAGATCACCTGGCAGGTGCACTGATTATTCACAAATATGTTTTAAATGATCCACAAGTGGAGCTAATTATTTCATTTGTGATTTTGTGTGGAGACCTGGAAAATGTGCAGTGTTGGGGTTATTATTTATTTACAGCTTCTTATATAGCGCATATTCAGTTGCGCTTTACAATTGGAAACAACAGTGATTAACAAACTGGGTGATTACAGAAAGAGGTAGGAGGGCCCTGCTTGCAAGCTTACAACCAATAGGGATAATAGAAGGGATACATAAGGATAGGAATCCATAGCATGGCAGTCCCACCAGATTACAAGACAGTCCTGATGGGTTGCAATTAGATGTGAATGCTACTAGAGTGGAGTTCCAGAATATGAGAAGCTTGTTTTCAGGGAACGCTTGAAAGTTTGGAGGCTAGAGGAGAGTCTTAGTGTGTGCGTGGAAGGACATTCCATAGGGTGGGTGCTGCCTGACAAAAATCCTACAAATGTAAGTGGGAGGGAGAAATTAGTGTGGATGAGAGACGCAGATCTTGTGCAGAGTGGAGAGGTCGGGTTGGGATATATTTTGAGATCAGCAATGAGATATAAGTCGGTGTAGTCAGAGTAATGGCTTTGTATGTAAGTAGAAGTATTTTATAATGAATGTGGTAATATACAGGCAACAAATGGAGGGACTATTGAACATCTAGCCAGGAAGATCAACTTCGCAGCTGCATTCAAAATGGATTGTAGTGGTGAGAGTCTTTTCTTAGGAAGACCAGTAAGGAGGCTATTGCAATAAATAAATGTGTGATATAAGGAGTGCAATGGATTAGCATTTTTGCAGTGTTTTGTGTAAGGTACGGATGAATTTTGGATATGTTTTTTAGATGCATGCAACATGATTTAGAGACAAAATGAATGTGAGGAATTAAGGACAGCTCAGAGTAGAGGATGACCCCTAGGCAGTGAGCTTGTGGAGTAGTATTGATTATTGTGTTCTGAACAGTCATAGAGATAGTTGGTTACTACTCTTGGCTAGTGGGAATATAATTAATTCTGTTTTGGAAATGTTGATTTTGGAGGTGGCGAGATGACATCCAAGATGAAATGGCAGAAAGACATTTAGAGACACGGAGCAATGCTGATGGTGACAATTCAGGGGAGGATAGATAGGTTTGAGTATCAGCATTCAAATGATACTGAAATCTGAAAGAGTTGATTAGTTTGCCAAGAGATGAGGAATAGATTGAGAAAAGCAGAGGACGTTAGACTGAGCATTGTGGTACTCCAATGGACAGATGTAGTGAGGAGGAGGTAGAATCCGAGATGCAAACACTGAAAAGAGGATTTTGGTACTTACCGGTAAATCCATTTCTCTGAGATCAGCAGGGACCACTGGAATCACATCGGGTATTAGAGCTGGGAATGCTGGGAGCTAGGCACTTCTTAATAATAATTAGGGGATACTGGCTCCTCCCCTCTAAGACCCACAATCCCCCAGTGAGGAAATTGGCCCACCAGAGGAAAGGGTTACAGAACAAAACCATAACACAACCATACATACAACACGCAGATATCGGACCGGGCTGCAACAGCAACCACAACAGGCAGAATCCAACAGCCGGGCGGGTGTCCAGTGGTCCCTGCTGATCTCAGAGAAATGGATTTACCGGTAAGTACCAAAATCCTCTTTTCTCTGACATGCAGCAGGGACCACTGGAATCACATCGGGGAGGTTCCAAAGACCAAGCCCCGGGAGGGAGAGTGCTGGGGATTCTGTAAGACCAGACGACCAAAAGCTGAAGCTGAAGTTGCAAAAGTATCGAACTGGTAAAACTTAACAAACGTGTTCTGAGACGACCAAGTGGCCGCTCTGCACAGCTGAGAGATAGTAGCCCCTCTCTCAGCAGCCCACGACGTACTCACCGATCTGGTAGAGTGAGCTGTTACGGAGACAGGAGGCACCTGTCCCGCATGAAGATAAGCACTACGGATCGTCCACTTGATCCATCGTGCAATTGTCTGTTTTGACGCAGGCCACCCCCTGCGGAATGCGTCATAGAGAACAAATAAAGAATCCGATTTGCGTATAGACCTGGTTCTCTTGACGTAAATCCGAAGAGCCCTGACCACGTCCAAGGAGGATTGCTCCGGTGATTCTCCTTGAAAAGCCGGAACCACGATAGGCTGGTTTATGTGGTATGAGGATACCACCTTCGGAAGGAACCCTGCCTGGGTACGCAGCTCTGCTCTGTCCTCGTGGAAAATTAGATAAGGGGGCTTGCATGACAGAGCACCCAGCTCTGAAACTCTGCGAGCTGAGGCCAGGGCCAGGAAAAGAACTGTTTTCCAGCACAAGAACTTCAGTTCCACCCTGTTCAGTGGCTCAAATGTCTCAGACCTCAAGAAGGCTAGTACCAAGTCCAGATCCCAAGGAGCTGTGGGAGGCACGAAGGGAGGCTGAACTCGGAGAACCCCTTGAAAAAATGTTTGTACCTCAGGAATGAGGGCCAATCTCCTCTGAAAGAGAACAGACAAGGCCGAGACCTGGACCTTGAGAGAACCCAGTCTCAGACCCCCATCCAACCCCCTCTGTAAGAACAACAGAAGGCGGGACAATTTGAATACCCGGAATGGCCAGCCCTTACCCTCGCACCAACCCGCATATGAGCGCCATATTCTGTGATAATGCGCTGCTGAGGCGGGCTTCCGGGCCCTTAACATCGTAGGGATTACAGCTCTTGGAATTCCCTTCTCCCGCAAGACCTCGGTCTCAACAGCCACGCCGTCAAATGTAGCTGTGGCAGATTCTGATGAAAGAAGGGTCCTTGAAGGAGCAGATCCGGTCTGAGGGGCAACCGAACTGGCTCGTCTGCCAGTAACATCTGGATGTCTGAGAACCACGTCCTGCGAGGCCACCAGGGTGCTATGAGAATAGCCTGCACTGGCTCCCTCTTGAGTCTCTTCAGTACCTGGCCCAGAAGTGGAAGTGGCGGGAACAGGTAGACAAAGCTGAACTCCCACGGGGTCGACAGAGCGTCTGCCGCTATGGCCTGAGGGTCTCTTGTACGAGCCACGTACGTTGGTAGTTGGTGGTTCTTTCGAGACGCCATCAGGTCCACCTCGGGAACTCCCCACCTGTCGGTGAGTTCCCGAAACACCTCGGGGTTGAGAGACCACTCGCCTGGGTGAAGGTCCTCCCTGCTGAGGAAGTCGGCCTCTAGATTTTCCCGACCTGGAAGGAACACTGCTAGCAGAACTACTCCTGATCGTTCTGCCCACTGAAGAACCTTCTTTACCTCCTTCATGGCCATGCTGCTCCTCGTGCCGCCCTGCCTGTTCACATAGGCGACTGCCGTGGCATTGTCCGACCTTATCTTTATGTGTTGACCCTGAAGGAACTCCTGAGCCTCCAACAGAGCATTGTAGATGGCTCTGATCTCCAACACATTGATGGACAAGCGCCTCTCCTGCAGGTCCCACCTGCCCTGGAGGCAGAGATGAAGTACTACGGCACCCCAGCCGCGTAGACTTGCGTCCGTTGTCAATACAATCCAGTCCTGGACTGCAAACCGACGACCCTCTATTAGATTCCTTCTGTGTCTCCACCACAGTAGTGAATGTCTTGCCTCGGCCGACAAGTGGATTCTTTTGTGCAGATTCAGGTGCGAGCCCGCACCCTTTCTGAGAAGATCCAACTGAAACGGTCTTGAGTGGAAACGTCCCCACGTCAGAGCTGGGAAGGCTGCCACCATCTTCCCTAGCAGCTGAGTGCACAGATGGAGGCTGATCCTCTGTGGAAGTAAGATCCTCTGCACTAGGTGCAAGATAGCCTGGATCTTGTCTTCCGGCAGGAAGACTCTCAGAGACTCCGTGTCTAGCCAAAGGCCTAGGAACAAGATCCTCTTGGATGGAACTAAAGAGGATTTCTTGAAATTCATTATCCACCCCAGGCTGGTGAGCGTCTGAGTGGTTAACCTCGCATGACTCTCCAGTAACTCCCTCGATGGGGCCTTGATTAGGAGATCGTCGAGATATGGAATTATTGTCACCCCTTGACATCTGAGGTATGCTACTGCTACTGATAGAGTCTTGGTGAATACTCTGGGCGCTGACGATAATCCGAAGGGCAGAGCCCTGAACTGAAAATGATCCCGACCGATGGCAAAACGAAGAAAGGCCTGGTGAGGGATGCAAATCGGGATGTGTAGGTAAGCATCCTTGATATCCAATGATATCATGTACTCCCCTGGCTCCAAAGAAGCAATCACTGAGTGGATTGATTCCATTTTGAATGGTTGATACGAGACTAACAGATTCAAAGGCTTCAGGTTGAGAATGGGCCTGACTGACCCATCCGGCTTGGGGACTACAAAGAGGGTTGAGTAGAACCCTGTGTTCCTCTGAGTTGCTGGGACCGGCATGATGACCTGAGCCTCCAGCAAGATCCGAATGGCTTCTAGCAGGCTCGTTCTCTTTTCCTGAGATGTTGGCAGAGCCGTTGTGAAGAATCGAACCGGAGGAGTGGAGTCGAACTGAATCCGGTACCCTTCTGATACCACCCTGCGAACCCAAGGATCCTCCGAAAGGGAGAACCATTGGGTTCCGAAGGCCAACAGACGGGCACCTACTGGTAAACTGTTGACTGAAGCTGGTAAACCGTCATGCCACCGGCTTCTGCTGGGGCTTAGGTTCCTGGGCTCTTGGAGCAGCCTGAGGGCGGGCTCTGGCTCTGGACCCTCTAGAGGACTGGAAACCTCTTCCTCTACCCCGAAAGGTGCGCTGAGTCCGAAAGGACTGAAAAGATGGACCTGCGAACTGTCTTCTGGGAGGAGGAGGAGCTGCCGACGGTAAAAATGCCGACTTCCCTCCCGTCGCCTGTGAGATCCATTTGTCTAATTCAGGCCCGAAAAGGATGTCCCCGGAAAAGGGAAGACCCTCCACAGCCCTTTTAGACTCCGCGTCCGCCTGCCAAGAGCGAAGCCAGAGGGCCCGCCGTGCAGAAATGGCGCTAGCTGATATTCTGGAAGAGATTAAGGATACATCCTTAGCCGCCTCTCCTAAGAACATAGCAGACTCCTTAACATGTTCAGCCAAGCAACGAATCTCATCTCTAGGCATACCTGATTCCAATCCTTCAATGATTAGCTCCGCCCATTTAACATTTGCCCTATTTACCCAGGCCGAGACTATTGCCGGTCTGAGTTGAGTCCCTGCTGCTACATAAATGGCCTTGAGAGTAGCCTCCAATTTTCTATCTGAGGGATCTTTCAAGGCTGAAGCCCCTGGGACTGGCAGAGTTGTTTTCTTGGACAAACGGGAAACTGAGGTGTCCACCGGAGGTGGAGTCTCCCACTTGCTTAGGGCCGCAGGCTCAAAAGGATACAGAGAAGGGAAGCGTCTGGGAATCTGAAAACGTTTGTCCGGATTCCTCCATGCAGCCAGAAGCTGATCCTGATTTGGACAAGGAAAGACCACTGATGTCTTCTGAACCCCTCCAAACAGATCAAACTCCTGTGGCTCTGGTCTGGGATCCTCCGGTAAACGAAGAACCTCCTTTACCGCCATAATGAGAGCCTCTATCCCTAAAGGAGTCGGCTCTCCCTCAGGAATGACATCCTGAACCTCTTCCCATTCACCATCCTCCATTTCGTGAAATGGATCTTGATCCTCCTCTAAATCATCTTCCACAATAATAGCCTGATAAGGTCGCTTATTGCTAGATGTAGAAGGCCTCTCTGGTCTGGCCATGGAGTTAGCTAACCCCTCCACCGACCTTGCTAGGGCTGTAGCCCAAGATGGCTCCGCTCTGCGAGCCAGCGCCAATTCAGAAGTGAGCTTTGACATAGTACCCACTAAGGTAGAGGCCCACTGGGGCGCCTGAGACCCCGCCAGTGATGCAGATTCAGCACCTGAACATGACTGACAAACAGTGGCATTACCCTCAGCTGTGTATTGAGAAAACTTAGCTGTACAGACAGTACAAGCAAAAACCTTCTGAGAGGCTTTGGATTTGCCCGTCATGATCCCTGCTCGCCCGGTCCAACAACAGCGCGCGATACAGGTGCAAACACACACACACACTGAGTACAGATACACCTCTCACGAGCCAAAAACCTCAGGGTTCTGTGAGACCTGGAGGAGAATGAGCCCTATTAGTGACAATACAGCGCAAAACACTGTGTCAGTAATAAAACCTTTAGAGCCTTCCAAGCTGCAGTAACCTGTGAACAGGAAAGAGTCAGCTTACTGTGTATCTGTGTAATGGCCGCGCCATGCCGGCCTCCGTTTTACAGCGTGTCCCCTCTCCCCCTGCTTAGCCAACCTGTGGCGTTCTGACAACGTCCCGAGGCACCCGCTTGCTAGCGCTCACTCCTGCAATACCTCCGGCACTTAGTACAGCCGCGTGGTATAGTACAGCGATACGCGCCCTTTCGCAAGATGGCGGCGCCTCACCTCGCTGCAGAGACCCGCGCACAGCGCGGCTGACGGAGAAGCAGGGGACGGCGTGTGGAAAGTGCGCTCAGCGCTCTACTCACCACCGGAGGCTTCCTTCGTGACTGGCGTCCCCTTTGCTGGAGGGGCGGCAGGAGCACGGAACCCGTGCAGGCAGGCACCTTTAGTGAGGTCCTGACTGACGACCTGGAACTCCAGGGGCGCTGAATGCCCGGACCCACACCTTTCAGTAGGTGGGGAAGGGATTCTATCAAGTAAAGATGTAAAAAATTCTATTGTAAAGCCAAAGCTAGAAAAATGTGCAGGAGCAGAAAAAACTGTGACCTAACTCCCTGGCACAATTTTCTCACTGGGGGATTGTGGGTCTTAGAGGGGAGGAGCCAGTATCCCCTAATTATTATTAAGAAGTGCCTAGCTCCCAGCATTCCCAGCTCTAATACCCGATGTGATTCCAGTGGTCCCTGCTGCATGTCAGAGAAAGAGCGATTAGATAGGTAGGATGAGAACCAAAAAAAGGTCTGTGTTCTGAAGACCTAGGGATTGTAGTGTTTGTATGAGAAGAGAGTGGTCGACAGTATCAAAGGCAGCTGAGAGATCTAGAAGAATAAGAAGTGCGAAATGGCCTTTAGATTTAGCAGTGGCAAGATCATTGACTACTTTAGTCAGTGCTGTCTCTGTGGTGTGTTGAGAGCAAAAGCCTGACTGAAGTGGGTCCAATAAGTTGAAGGAGTCAAGAAAGTGTGTGAGACGAGTATAGGCAAGTCTCTCAAGTAGCTTGGAGAGGCATGGGAGCTGAGACATAGGCCCTTATTCAGATCTGATCGCAGTGCAAATTTGTTCTCAAAATGGGCAAAACCATGTGCACTGCAGGTGGGGCAGATGTAACATGTGCAGAGAGAGTTAAATTTGGGTGGGGTGTGCTCAAACTGAAATCTAAATTGCAGTGTAAAAATAATGCAGCCAGTATTTACCCTGCACAGAAACAAAATACCTCACACAAATTTAACTCTCTCTGCACATGTTACATCTGCCCCACCTGCAGTGCACATGGTTTTGCCCATTTTGAGAACAAATTTGTACTGCGATCAGATCTGAATAAGGGCCATAGGACGGTAGTTAGAGAGACAGTTTGAATCAGAATGGTGTTTTTTTTTTTTTAGAATGGGAGTAATAAGTGCATGCTTGAACAGAGAAGGAAAGATACCAGTAGAGAGAGAGGTTACAGATTTTAGTTCAATTTGGGATAAGCACAGGAAACAGAGCTTTACTGACTTGTAAGGGTATAGGATCAAGAGGAGAGTTAGTGGAGTAGGAGGAGAAGAGTGTTGATACTTCAGCTTCACTTGTGGGGTCAAATGAGGAGAAAGTGGCAAAGGTCTCAGGAAAGGAAGTGAGCGGGTCACTGGCTGAAGAGGTGCATGCCATTTCATCTTGAATTTTTATCAATCTTTTCCTTGGAGGAAGCAAGCTCTTGCGCACTGATATTAGCAGGTGGGGATAATGCAGGAGGGTAAAGTAGTTATTTAAATGTATTAAAAAGTCGCTTGGGGTTGGTGGCATGAGAAGAGATGAGAGAGTAAAAATAAGTTTGTTTAGCAGTATCCCGGAGCATTACGATAGGAGTGGTAGGTAGTGTTGAATGTGAGGAAGTCACTTGGATTTCAAGAATTACACCACTGACGTTCAAATCTACGCGATAGGTTTTTGCAGGTGTCTTTGCAGGTGTCTTGTTAATTTAGAGTGCCACGGTTGGCATCTAAGCCTATGTGGATTGGAAAGAGTAGCTGGAGAAACTTCATCAACATCTGTTTGTCGAGTCTGGTTCAGGTGGGTTATAGCTGTCTCCGGACAGGCAAGTGTAGAAATGGGTGAGAGCAGTTGCTGCAGAGAGGTAGAAAGTTGTTGAAAATCAATAGCATTAGTATTTAGTATTAGTATTAGTATTTAGCATTAGTAGAGGAGGCTTGTATGATTTTGGAATTAGAGTTTGGAGAAATAGAAGGAGGTTGAGAAGATAAGGTTGTGATCAGAGAGAGGGAATGGAGCGTTTGCAAATTCAGAAACAGAGCATAGCCTGGTGAATACAAAATCAAGGCAGTGTCCCTCCTTGTGAGTAGAGGAGTCAGACCATTGGGGTCAAGAGATGCGGCTAGAGAGGCATGAGGAGAAAGTGGACTATCATTAGCAATATTGAAACACCCAAGATGATGGTCGAGATGTCAAAAGATAAGTAGTAGGGGAGCCAGCATGTTTGGGAAGCCCGGGTGGGCGATAGCTGTAACATGCAGAGAGAAAGGGGTGAAAACCCTGATAGTGAACTTCAAATGGTGTGAATGTGAGTGAAGGAACCAGTGGTAGGACTGTATGTGTACAGCTGGGACAATAATATACCTACCCCTCCTCCTTTGCAGTTACCAGGGCCGGAGGTGTGAGTGAAGTGTGAACCACCATGTGACAATGCTGCAGGGAGGCTGCGTCTGATTGTGCGAGCCAAGTCTCTGATAGCCATTAGATTGAAGTTGCCAGAGATGAAGAGGTTGTGGTCTGATGTTAGTTTGTTGCAAACAGCATGCATTCAATAAGGCACAATTTAGTGACTTGGAGGGCGATGGGATGCATGTGATATTTGTGAGGTTAGCTAGATTTCTATATGGTTTTCACTCAGCTGAAGGTGAGTGGGGCAGGTGGTTAACTCTTGGATTTGTGGATATATCACCAGCTAATAAAAGCAGAAGAGATAAATAACTGTTAGTGGAGGTTTGTGAATATCGTGTGTTACGGCAAGTTTTGGATGTTAAATTGCATGTAAAGAAGTAAATAAAAAGCTCATGAATGTTAAGAGGGGAGTGAATAATGGAAGCAGGGAATAGTTGTGGTTGAGGACCGACCACTGTTCTAGATGACAGAAAGGCCACAAAGTACTTTTGGCTGATGAGAGAATCTCATGCGTCCGCTGTAGAAGACTTTGTTTTCTAGACCAAGGCTAATGATCCTGTACATGTGTTAGTGGCGACATCAGAGGGATAAATAATTGCTCAGGTGCCTCCACATCGCTCTCCCACACAGAGCAGCAGGACACAGCTGATTGAAAAGACATTTATTGCTCCAACAATATACTGTACATTACGCCACAAGTCCAGCCGCAGACGCCTGAGAAATGTCTTTCAGTGCAAAACACATCACCCCCCCCCCCCTCCCCCACAATACATTAAATACATGGTTCAGTCCACATGACAATATTTTCTTATTTATACACTGGTTAAAAAAAAAATACCCACACCCTCAGACAGTATTATAAGAGCATGGCCCCATATCCAAACGTCTGCTTAATGCCATCAAAGTAGTATCGCTTCCAGCCATCCTTTGTATGCTGCTCTTCGCTCTTGGGAACCCCCCGAGCCTCCATCCGCATCTCTGTCTCCCCCCCTTTGTCTGTCAGGGTCAGTGTGATGGTAGCATGATGTCCTGCAGAGGGAACGAGGAGCTCATGAGCCTGGGCCTAATGTGATCCCGGTCCTCACCCGATATGGACTGAATAGCCTCAACCTAAGCCAAACATGGCTACCTAGTGTCGTCTCCCTCCTCCCCCACTCCCCAATAACTTTATTAACACAAAAAAACTAAAATTGCTTCAGGTTTCTGGCTGCAAACTAGTGAAAAGGGAGCGTGATGAGAAGAGACCATATGTGAAACTAAATGTAAATCACACTACAGATCAGGGGCTTTCTTACCTGCTGGCCACGTCTTGAACCTCCAGGACATAACAATACGTTTTTCAGATTCCTGCACAGACAATGAGCACAGTCAGTATAACACGGGGTACTGCTGCCCGGCAGCATCCAATAACAGAAGTTCTCATCTACTCCTTACCAGCTCCACAAACTCCCCCGACACATTCCCTCCTAGCAGCTGGAATTTGCCACCTTTCTCTGCCACCAAGGTCGCAGGTGAGTGAGTGAATCCTTGTACCAGCTTCAGAGAGGAGAAAGATCAGAAATTAGAGGAAGGGAGAGCTCACTGCTCGCTCACGGTGCATACACAGAGCAATTTTCAAAGGGGGCAGCTTTCCATAGCAGGACGCTATGGAAAGCAGTCCATTCAGCTGGTGATTATATAAGGGCGCTCATCAGCGTTTACTGCTGGTTCACACACTATGGGCAGCTTTGAGCTGAAAGCAGCTAAAAAAAATGTACTTGTGTATTATCACGACGCCCGTTATGTAATCAGTGTGGTGTCCCTGTCAGAATCCGCATAGTGTTCCCGCGGCCAGCATAATGACCGTCCCTGTCAGTATCAGTGTCGTGCTCCTGCAGCACACACAGTTAGCGCCCGTCAGTATCAGCGTCGTGTTCCCGAAGCCAGCATAGTCAATATGTTTGCGGCTAGCCGGAGCTTACGTAGTTAGCGTAGTCAGTCAGCATTGTCTCACCACCTGAAACTCTCCCACTATCCATGCCAGCCCGAAGCAAGTCGAGCCCCGCGGTAGGCGTCCTCCCAACCAGTTCATACCCCCACTATCCACGGCGGCATGGAGTTGATTTTATAAAGTGTGGCGGGAACAGCAAGCCCAAAGCACTGTGTGGGAGGCGCTCACTAGGCTTGCCAGGGACAGAGCTGCAGCTCACGGGGACAGTACGGTGACTACGCTGCCTGACTGGAACACTACGCTGACTATACAGGGCTGCCGCAGGGACGCTTCTGACTACGCTAGGCAGCAGTTGGGCTACGCTGACAACGTAGCTTAGCCTACGCTGAAAAACGTAGCGTAGGAAGGCGCCGGGATAATATACAAGTACCAGGATTTTTACTACTAAATTATGTTGCCCTCTAGTGGTAAAATAAGAACACTACATTTACATGTACAGTATGGTGGCAAAGCCAACCACCCCACACCAACGGTTATTTGGTTATCAGCCTATGTTTGATAATTGTGACAGTAGGACCATGACCCCTCATACGCACACATCCACTCAGGCACCATAACACTAGGACACCACAAGTAACACACAGCACCTCACACACTATAATATGACAGCAGCTGTGATACTACTTCAGGACCAGGGCACCACAAGGAACACACAGCACCTGACACTATAATGTGACAGGACGGCTGTGATACTATCTCAGGACCATAACACCAGGGCACCACAAGTAACGGATTCGGTATGAAATCCAGACGGTCAAAATCCCAAAATTTAAAATCCCGACATGGTCAAAATACCGACGCATAGAATGTGCAGGTGAAACTGTCAACACAAATTTGGGTTGACATGGGTTTTTTCACTGTTTTTTTTTTACCTGAATGTCGACACAGTTGGTGGTGAACCGCTGCCCCTCGCATCGCTCGGCACACTATTTTATTCTCCCAAGACGCCCTAGTGGATGGTAGGGCATGAAATACCGCCTGTCGGCACATGTCGGGTCAAAAAACAGTGAAAAACCCACGTCGACCTGTCGACCCAAAGTCATGTTGACAGTTTCACCTGTACATTCTATCTGTCGGTATTTTTACCTTGTCGGGATTTTAAATGTCGGGATTTTATCCGTCGGTATTATGACTCATTCGGGATTTTGACTGCATCCCCAAGTAACACATGGCAGTGTTAATGTGATTAGTGTTGCCCATGGTTATCTCACCTCCTGTTGGGTCAGAACCCGGTACAGCTCCTCCGGTGATGTCATAAACGTCTCTTTCATGGTCACCTTACAGGTGGGGATTTTAACACCAGTGTTTTGACAGGTTACAGACTTGTTGTTTTGGGTCTGGAGGAGGATAAAGAGCATGATCAGTTAATGGCAGAGATCTCACCTAAATAAAATGAAATAAAAAAAATCTGAATTCTAACAGACCTCTTGCAGGGAAACTTTTGGCTTTGGGTCGGGGAGGTCCACGTGAGACTCGCCGTTTGCTGTTGGTAGGATCATACCTTGTGTGAATTCTGCAAAGGGGAGGAAGAAATGTAAATCGCCAGAGACCAGTACACAACGTCAGATACTGGGCGACAGGCGGTGTATGTGGGAAAGCAGGTGTTTGGGGGAAGAAAGGACTAGACTCTGGAACACGTGCACTGCAAGAGCGGCCTCTGCCAGAAAATTTCCAGGCACCCACAATCCACACCCCCCCCCACCCCATGGAGCTCCGACGATCTGGAATGCAATCGCTGGGGCTCCACTGCGCTGACCCTGCCCCACTCGGGGCAGCTCGGGGGAAGTCCGAAGCCAATCAGGAGTCCAGGAGCCCAAACAGCTGTTCGGGGTGGCTTGGGCAGTCATATGTGATCAGCAGACGAAAAGCTGGCAGCCCATTCAGTGGTGAGTGAGTATTTCTGGGGCAGAACAAACCTGCCATGGCAGGTTTGTCCAGCGCCAGGAAAACACACCACTCAAGGGGATATAACAGCTGATCCTAACACCAGAGTCAGAAGTAAACTTATTCAGCATAATAGAGCGTCACTGGGGTCTCCATGACCAGAAATCTCGCTGCACAGATCTTAAGCAACCATCAGCCAACCGTTATTTCACTGAGAAGAGTCCGCGCCAGCTTAAAGGTTTAAGTCTCACTTTATTTTAAATACTGAACAATTATAGCCCCAATAACAGCAACCTACAGAGAATCCCTCTACAATACCTGGCTTTGGAACCAACCCATAGGGACTTGATCAGACAGGAGCCTAATCCAAACACTTGTTAAGATTGAGCTTGGCTAATACGTTTCAGAGCACGTACCTGTCTTCAGGGTGGAGATGTACTGCGCCACAGCCTCACGAAGCCGCTGCACCCCCTTCTTCCTCATCAGCTCTAGCAGGTTGGTGTCTGGCTCATCCTTGGCAAGAGAGACTCTGATCTAGAGAAAAGATGGCACTAGTCTGCTATTTCTATCAGCACCAGTAACACGCTAAGAGCATAAATGTACATCCAGGTTTTGAACTTACCTCCACCTCACTAGGGTCATTCTCATCTGAAAGGTTTGGAATATCCACATATCCTTTGTACTTCACGCCTGTTGGTGACTGTCCTGAATGACAAGGAGACAATCACACCAGACGCAACTATCAAACAAGTACAGAAATAGGTGAACCAGTAATTAAAGATAATGCAGCCTAATTCACTAGGACTCAGTGACCTCATCGTGAATATAGTCAATCCGTACCATCACATCATTTGGAAGGCAGCCTATCCAGTCACTAGAAATCAGTGACATCACTGATAATAGAGCCTAATCTGTCACCAAGAACTAATGACATCTAAGAGCATCTTTTAAATCGATAAGCTATTGTCACAAACACTAGCTCAAGTTCTCTGAGGGTAGGTCATTGTTACTCAGCATAGAACGGTACCAGACCACCAGCTTTGGAGGACACTTACCCGTCCAGTTCAGCTTGATGACCCACTCATAGAAAAAGATGAGTTTCCCTTTGCGGTTATTGATGGATGCCTCGCCGTCCAGCTTACTAACTTCCGTCACCTCGCAGGTACCCTCCTCCCCTGACACAGACGCCTCCATAAACAGCGTTTTCAGCTTATCCGTGGACCAGCCTGTGGCATCCCTCTCAGTCCTGGGATGAGATAGAACAGTTCTGGCTATTGTGTATTGTTACTTTATCATACAAAGAGCTGGAAACAAAGATTATTAGAAGTTCTAGTAATAAAAAGAAGAACATAAAGAATGGATGAGACAGAACATACACAACACAGAATTTACAGATCCATTATTACAATTCTAGGGGGGGGGGGGGGGTGTTGTTTTCATTCTGCAGCCCACATGACTAGGTGCCCCATATGATACCATGCAAGTCTATGGCAAAAGCCTATCCAGTCCTTACACTAGGTATAGAGGGGAAGATGCAGGAAACAGTGATTCGGGAGAAGTGGATACTGAAGTAACATCTATAATCTGCACAATATAAAATTATACAGAGCAACTGATTGGTTGCGATGGGCCACTGCCACATCGGTCATAAAAAGGAAACTAAGAACAAAGTCACAGAAAGGAGATTAGGTTACGGATCTGGAACGTCACTGCGGGTCTTCACATCTAGTTACAGGAACCGGCTGCCATGGACACAGGGAAAGTTCTTAGTGCTAGAATCTGGGGAATATGACCCTCTATGTACGGATACAACGCTGATGTACCAGGGTCTGGAACCCTCCCCGCGCATCACTGATCTATTTCTGTCTAACGTGACACACGATGCAGACAGCTGGCAGAGGACACTGCAGGTCTAGCTGGGACACAAACCAGTCCCTACAGTTACACCAAGGCAGGTGGATCAACTATGTGCTACAGTTACCGCTTCCCTGTATGTAGTAGGGGATGTAGTAATACAAGTCCATAGTAAGAACAGCGAACAGAGGCAATAAGCACCTGCATCATTATTGGTGCCACTAAACCTTGACAGGGGACCGAACTGGCTGCAATAGCTGTGAATAGTGATACTGGCTGCTCTAACATGTGTAACCTCTGAACCGACACCAAACCCAGCACCTTATATGCTGGTTAGCACCCAAAAATCCCCACTTCACACACTCCATCCCCAACCGAGCACCTCTCACATTGCATAATCCACCCCCCCCCCCCCCAGAATCCAGCACCCCTTATTTTGCGCACTACATTTCCCCACCAGGCCACCACCCCTCACATTGCACACACAATGTGTCCCACCCCAGTACCCCTCACACACCAACCCTCCCCACCCACCTCAGTACCCCTCATGCTCCATCCACACCAGCAGCCCTCACATGTCATCCGCCACTCTCTCCCCCATCTCGAATCCCTTATCCATAATCTAAGCACCTAGCTATCCCAACCAAATACACACAGGTATAACACTGACCAGTGCCAGTTGTTAACGTTGGTGGCATCCGCTCTCTGCTCCACAATCCAGCGAGGATCCCCTTCTCCCCACTTGGCCATGTCTGCCTGTCACCCCGGCCCTTCTCGCCCGTTCCGTGCCCGCACCGTGTCTTTCCTCCCGCCGGCTGCTGCCGCCTCTCTTATGTCCTATGGAAGTTACTAGAAAAGCCTGGAAAGCCGGCAGAGCCCTCCCCCGCAGGCTCTGCCCCTTCCGGCGCTGCTACCGCTAGAGCGCCAACCTCCATCGCCGCCATTTTTCATGAGACGCCCGGAAGATTCCTCCAGAATCCAGACACCGACTCCTCCGCCTGTGGCACAAGTTCCTAAATGTTCTGCCCTCTAGCGCCGGGCTGACACTGAGCTCCCGGCAGCCATCTTTGTTGTGGTAATGCCGTTTTCCTAATACAGGGGTTCTCAATCTCGGTCCGACTCCTCAGGAGTCAGGACCCCATATAGTTCTCGTTTTCCAGGTCACCCAGCAGGTGCACGGGTGCATTCATTACTCATTGACACATTTTAAAAGATCCACAGGTGGAGCAAATAATATCACTTGTGGTATTGTGAGACCTTCAAAACATGCACTGTATGGGCATACTTGCCTACCTGACCCTCTCCATGAGGGAGAAAATGCTCTGTTCCTGGACTTCCCTCGCAATGTCTGATTGCCATCACCTGTGATGAAACGCCTTTCTTTTTTAATTACCTAGCTCCACACAGGTGATAGCAATTCTACATTACCAGGGAAGTCCAGGAACAGACCATTTTCTCCCTCATGGAGAGGGTCAGGTAGGCAAGTATGTGTGTGGGGTCCTAAGGACCGAGATTGAGAACCTTTGTCCTAATACCATGAATAATAATAAAGCTTTTGTAGGCGCACAGTGTGATAACATCATAGCACTATTACACAGCATCCCTCCCAACTGTGCCGCGTTCCCGCAGTAGGGGGGACAGTTGGGAGTATCTGCTGCCACCCACTGGGCAGTGGCGAGTCTATTCCCCACAGGCAGAGTGGCAGCGGCGGCAAAAGGGAGGCTAGCCTCACACAATTTGAAGGCCTCACCCCCTTACCACGAGGCCACGCCCCAAAAATTCTGCTGCGCCGTGCGCAAAGGTCCTGCTGAGGCACCACTGAAAGTTGGGAGGAATGCACAGTATAGAGCGTGTGTGACTTGGCAGCTGTTTTACATCCACATTTGCCTAAAGAGAATTTAGGGACCTGATTTTCCAGTTGCTGCACCAAAGTGAGTTGGGTGTGGTATAAATAGCCGACAGTCGGGATTCCGACAGTCATTAGTGAGACGTCAGAATCGCGACTGCACAGCGTGGGGAGCGCAATGAAGCCCCTTGCGGGCTCGCTGCGCTCGCCACGCTGCAGGCACGGTGGCGAGCTATTTTATTCTCCCTCTATGGGGGTTGTGGACCCCCACGAGGGAGCAGTGGGGATTCCGACGTCGGAGTAATGACTGTCGGAATCCCGACTGTCGGGGAGCCGTCCGGCACCCAGTGAGTTATAAACGCATTTCAGCGACACAACTTCTTCAGGGGTTTCCATTACTTTGAAGGTTATACAATGTACCAAATGCTCTACAATTCATGAAACATCAGTAAGGAATGGCTCGGTGTGCTAAAGCAGCGGTTCTCAACCTCGGTCCTCGGGACCCCCCAACAGTTCACGTTTTCCAGGTTTCCACACAGAATCACAAGTGAAGTAATCAGCCCCACCTATGGATCTTTTAAAATGTGTCAGTGAATAATGAGTGCACCTGTGCACCTGCCAGGTGACCTGGAAAATGTGCACTGTTGGTGGGTCCTAAGGACCGAGGTTGAGAACCATTGTGCTAAAGGATGAGAAGCGCTTGTGGCAGCACACCTGGGCCCTACTCATTCTCGCACAGGTGTTGGCTTTCCATAAGCAGCTGTGGCTTTGGTGCAGATGGATGCCGGTCACCTACTGTTTAGCAACATCCTTGGTTATCAGTCCCTTTGTTATTGGCAGTTCCAGCTGCTGTAGGGCTAGCATCTGCTCTCACCTCTAGATGCTGTGCTGGTGCCCCTTCTCCCCTAGCTGATGTGCTGCCACCTCCTCTCCCCTAGCTGCTGTGCTGCCACCTCCTCTCCCCTAGCTGCTGTGCTGGTGCCCCTTCTCCCCTAGCTGATGTGTTGCCACCTCCTCTCCCCTAGCTGCTGTGCGGGCCTCCCCTAGCTGCTGTAGGGCTGCTGGCATTCCCTCTCCCCTAGCTGGGATTCGGTATGACATACTGACGGTCAAAATACCGACATTTAAAATACCGACAAGGTCAAAATACCGACATATATATCAAAAGGTATACACAAGTTATTCGTATTTTGTTGGTCTGTATGTTGACATAGGTCGACATAAAACCCGTATGAGTGTACCACGTCCCCTCGCATGGTTCGCTGCGCTCGCGATGCATCGGCACACTACTTCCTCCATGCCCTAGTGGATGGTAGGGCAAGAAATTCCGTCTGCCGGCACATGTCGGTGCGACATGGACAGTCAAACGTAGTACAGCGTCCCCTCGCTACGCTCGCCATGCTTCGGGCACGGTGCCTCGCTGTGCTCAGCACACTATTGTATTCGCCCTCCATGTCCACTGGGATGGTAAAGTATGAAATAGTAAAATGTCTGTATTTTGACCTTGTCGGTATTTTGATGTCAGCCAATGGTTGTCGGTATTTTGATGTCAGCCAATGGTTGTCGGTATTTTGATTGTAGGTAAATTGACAGCATCCCCCTAGTTGCTGTGCTGGCGATACTAGTAGCCCTTTACCACCCCTTACATTACCTACAAAGTGCACAAATACAGGCGGATGGCAGACTGAGATGGAGGTGGAACCATAAGAGGCAACTCACTGGCTGTATGAACGCTTATGGGAGGAGCTGATGTGTGCTTCATTCTTAACTTGACATTTGGTGACCCAAAATTCTGAATAGGGACAGAGTGTGTTTAAAGGCCCCATACATGGCGGTGACTTTTCTCCTTGAGCCATCCAGGACTTTCCGGGTAGGCAGGATCACATGCGATACATCGCATGTGGTCCTTTTGCATGCGATATATCGCATGCAATCCGAGCCGAACCTGTCCAGCTCAGAAGCAATCTCGCAGCAGGGGCTACACAGAGGTTCTGTTGTGATGCACACGGGATCGCTCATTGCATCGGGCGCACTGTGAGGTACCTGCAATTTGGGCTCTTCTCCTCTGCTTGCTGTAATCACAGGAAAAGAGCCCAAATGTTAGATACATCACCCAGTGTATGGGGACATAAAGGCGAGCATTGAAAAGAGGGGACATGGTATTTTAGGAAAGGGGATTGGTTGCACCTCACATTTCCATTTATCACAGTATGCCTAGTTATAGTAGTATAACCTATATATGGTATGCCCCCATGCACGATTTAGGACACTACACTGGGTGTTGGGAGCACACCTCGGGTTCCCTGAGTTTCTTCAAACCCCTTTCATTTGTTGTGAGGATTCTGGATCTGTCGACCACCACTCTGCACCTGAGAGGACCTGCTAAATTATTTTAAACCCAAAAGGTGTAACCCCCTTTTCTTCACTCCCTTGCAATTTAATCATGGAATAAAATATTATTTCAATTAAAAATAATAAATGAACATTTCAAAATGATTAATTTGTATCTTCATGTGCACATAAGGCTATAGGAATTAGGAAGACCATCATAAGACCACCTCAAATTAGCAAGCGCAGCATTCACTGCGTGATGACGTAAAACGTTGCCACGCTCTGGCACGCTGGATAACAGTGTAGTAGGAAGAACCGCTGTCTGGTGCATGCTGGGAGTTGTAGTTCCCGCTAAGTATAGCTCTGTGGTTTGCAGCTGTGTATAAACTACGAATCACAGAATGCAGCGTGCCGCTCTGTAAATACTGTCCTCATCACTGGGAGAGGTATGAACGGGGTTTAGATACTGTACTGTAGGGATAAGTAACGAGATATGGGGAAAACCGGGGTATGACTGGTCTCCTGCTTGTCTCTCCAGCACTGGGCTGTCTGATATTGTCATCTGCTTGTGTCTCTCCAGCACGGAGCTGTCTCTTCCTGTCATCTGCCTCTCTCTCTCCAGCACTGAGTTGTATCATCCTGTCATCTGTTTGTCTCTCCAGCACTGAGCTGTCACCTGTCTGTCACTCTAGTACTGAGCTGTCTGATCCTGTCATCTCCCATTTTCTCCAGCACTGAGATGTCTCTACCTGTAACCTGTCTGTCTCTCTTCAGCACTGGGCTGTCTCATCTTATCATCTTCCTGTGTCTCCTGCTACTATGAGCTGTCTCATCCTGTGAACTGCCTGTCACTCCTGCACTGAGCTGTCTCATCCCGTCACCTGCCTGTCGTTTCCGGTCACCTACCTCAACTATCTCATGCTGCCTTTTTTTCCTCTGCCTGTCTCATTATCATATATTGCTTATGATATAAATATGAGTATAGGGGTTTATTGTCTCTTTGCTATGTGTTGGCTTCCTCGTTGTGGGGGTATATTCACTTCTGGGTGTTGTCATTCAATGGAGAGTGTACCCTAAATTCTTGAAGTCTCATTGTATGCTCCTAGCAGTGATGCGATCTCTCGCAGTGCCCCAGAAGTGACTCTCTTCCTTCCTTTGGTTGGTCCCGGAGTGATTGCTGTCTCGTTTGGTTTGTGGTAACCAAGTCCGATGTCCAGACTCAAGGGAGATGAAGAAGATTACTGGCTGGGGTCCAAGTGCAAGGCTTACACCTTTGATGATGATGATGAGGATGGTCTGTCTCAGGTACTGTTATTGTGGTTACATTCGCACACGTGAGTATGTGAGCAGTTGCCCAGCAGTTAACTGGGGCAATTATTAGACAAAAAGGAAACTTTTGAATCATTTTCAGAAAGCTGTCTTAGGGCTAGTATAAGGGCACCCAGAGTTTCCTGTCTGCAAAATACCCAAGTCTGCCTAATTAGCCAGAAGTTGGGTCACCTAACTCTAGGGTGACCAACTCATCCCTTTATTACGGGACACATATTAATTACACAGGTTCTGTGGCAGTTTAAAACCAGGTGAAAGCCAGCCACAGAACCTGTGTAATTAATATGTGTCCCGGATTAAAGGGATGAGTTGGTCACCCTACCTAACTCTGACCTCTGCCCCCTTTCCTGTATACAAGTGACCTCTGCACCCCTTTCTGTTGTCTGACCTGTGAACCTTTTCCAGCATCCTAACTCTGAACTCTGCACCCTTTCTGGTGCTCTAAACTCTGCCCCCTTTTTTAGTGGCCCCCTTTCTGGCAATTTAATCCTGATGTCTGCCCCATTTCCTGCTGCCTATCCATGCCCTTTGACCTGTAGACATACAGTGACTATCCCATCTCTTTCCTTTAATTTGATCTCATGTCACCATTCCTGCGGCTTAACTCTGACCTCTTCTACCTGTCCCAGCATCCCCAGACCAGTGATCTTCTTACACTGACCTATGCACCCTTTCTGATGTCATAAACCTGCCCTCTGCACCCTTTTTGGTGTTCTTACCCTGACCTCTGCACCCTTTCTAACATCCTCACTCTGACATTTGCCCCATCCGACGTACTATCCCTGACCTATGCACCCTTTCTGGCATCCTTACCCTGACCTTCACCCTGTTTCTGGCATCCTAACCCTGACCTTGTATGTGTTCATACAAATGCAGGACAGGGAGAACGGCAAATATGTGCATGTTTTGCACTTGGTGTGGTAAAGGAGGAGCATACAGACATGCCCGTAAACACTTCTCTTCAGTCTGTGTATAAAGACAAAAGACAGGTCATCCTATGAGTGATCTGTGCCATGCATTGTTATGGTTTATCTGCTAATATATACTAATTGCAAGTAAAGGTCATCCTAAATACCATTAATCCAAATGCCATATTGCGCTAAAATGATCGCTGTCTGAGGACATAGCTGTATGCTCTTATGATGTGTACGCTCAGCATATGTGACTAAATACATTCAGTAGGTACATAGTCTATGCCCATTGTACACCCCAGAGTCTCTCCCTGTGATTTCTGGCCTCTTACTGATTACTGTTGTATTCCAGCTGAAGGAATCCAAGCGGGCAGTGAACAGCCTGAAGGTCTATGCGGATGATGACGATGAAGACTGGGAGAAGTTTACATGTAACGGGGAACTTGTGGGCAGTGAGTAGCACATGTTTTCCTCTGTGTGTGCATGTGCGTGGCTCTGTCTGTGTGTGTGTGCGTGCGTGCGTGTGTGCATGGCTCTGTGCGTGTGCATGTCTCTCTCTCTCTCTCTCTCTCTCTCTCTCTCTCTCTCTCTCTCTCTCTCTCTCTTTCTTTCTTTCTTTCTTTCTTTCTTTCTTTCGATTCCCATCCCCATGTGTGCATGTTGGCAGGGTGAATAATGAGGTCTGGCTGGCGTAACTCAGGAGTGAGCTGGGGCTGGTATATAAAGGCTCAGATCGCTGGTGTACAGTGAGTAGAGCTGTTTATGAAGGCCCCGGAGTATAACCACTATTCTCCCCTGTGTGTAATACAGCATACACCGCTATTACTGATGGCACGTTATACCTGCATGAACTGCATCTCTTGTGTTTTCCTCTTATAGGTATATCATGGTCCATTAAAGAGTCCTCAAATAGCCTGGGGCCAGAGTCCAGAGCTCCCATAAAATCACATTCAGACACTTCCACTTCCTCCTATCTGTTCCCCAAGCCGGGATCTTCACACATACTAAGCAGCTTTTTCAAAGGTTAGTAAAAATTCCCGTCATTGTATATGTTGTGCCGCTCCCCTGTATTGTATTCGGGTCCCTGTTGACTCTTGTCATTTGTCCCTTGCAGGAAGGCCCAGGCCGGGGAGCTTCCAGTCCCTCTCAGACGGTATAATCAGGATGACGTATTACATGTCATTGTGTACATTACTTGTGCTGCAGAGATTGCTGACCCTTTTTTAATTTTTTTTATTTCTTTCCTCAGTTTTATTAGACACAAACAGTAAACATTTTGCTCCGGAGCTGCGAAAACCCAAGTCGGAATATCAGGTACTAAATATAAAGGAATCCAGCAAGGATTAGGAAACACAGTAGAGAAAGATGCAATGCACTGGCCTGGTGAATGATGGGACTGGAGTAGGGAGTGAGGAGGGGGAGACCCAGCAGGCTGGGAAGGGGAAGAGGCACTGGTCTGGGGATGCTGGGACAGGGATAGGGTGGTAGGAAGGAGGTAGAGTGACACTGGTGTGGGGATGATGGGACAGGGATAGGGTGGTAGGAAGGAGGTAGAGAGACACTGGTCTGGGGATTCTGGGACAGGAAGGAGGTAGAGAGACACTGGTCTGGGGATTCTGGGACAGGGATAGGGTGGTAGAAAGGAGGTAGAGTGACACTGGTCTGGGATGATGGGACGGAGTAGGGTGGTAGGAAGGAGGTAGAGTGACACTGGTGTGGGGATGATGGGACAGGGATAGGGTGGTAGGAAGGAGGTAGAGAGACACTGGTGTGGGGATGATGGGATAGGGTGGTAGGAAGGAGGTAGAGAGACACTGGTGTGGGATGATGGGACAGGGATAGGGTGGTAGGAAAGAGGTAGAGTGACACTGGTCTGGAATGATGGGACGTGGTAGGGTGGTAGGAAGGAGGTAGAGTGACACTGGTGTGGGGATGATGGGACAGGGATAGGGTGGTAGGAAGGAGGTAGAGAGACACTGGTGTGGGGATGATGGGATAGGGTGGTAGGAAGGAGGTAGAGAGACACTGGTGTGGGGATGATGGGACAGGGATAGGGTGGTAGGAAGGAGGTAGAGAGACACTGGTGTGGGGATGATGGAACAGGGATAGGGTGGTAGGAAGGAGGTAGAGTGACACTGGTGTGGGGATGATGGGACAGGGATAGGGTAGTAGGAGGTAGGTAGAGTGACACTGATCTGGGATGATGGGACGGAGTAGGGTGGTAGGAAGGAGGTAGAGAGACACTGGTCTGGGGATTCTGGGACAGGGATAGGGTGGTAGAAAGGAGGTAGAGTGACACTGGTCTGGGATGATAGGACGGAGTAGGGTGGTAGGAAGGAGGTAGAGTGACCCTGGTTTGGGGATGATGGGACAGGGATAGGGTGGTAGGAAGGAGGTAGAGAGACACTGGTCTGGGGTAGAGAAATAAGGGCACTAGCCTGGAGTTGTGTGTGTGCACCCAGTTAAAGCTTGTTATTATAATACAGGATTACAATGGAGACTGGAACCCTGAGCAATGTGTGCGGCGGATGCAGAAGGGAAAGGTAGGTTTGTCCCCTGGGGTAATGGAATGGGTGCATGCTTTATATGTTATTATATGCTAAGTGCTGTCTGTACTGATCCCCCGCTCCCTCACCGTGGGTGTAATGGCACAAAGGTATCACCGCTTTGGCATCTCTTTCATTACAATGATGACTTTTAGAACGTGTCTCTCAGTAAGCATTCTGGTGATAACATGTAACCAGAGCGTGTCAGTAAGCGTTCTGGTGATAACATGTAACCAGAGCGTGTCAGTAAGCATTCTGGTGATAACATGTAACCAGAGTGTGTCAGTAAGCGTTCTGGTGATAACATGTAACCAGAGCGTGTCAGTAAGCGTTCTGGTGATAACATGTAACCAGAGCGTGTCAGTAAGCGTTCTGGTGATAACATGTAACCAGAGCGTGTCAGTAAGCGTTCTGGTGATAACATGTAACCAGAGCATGTCTGTCAGTAAGTGTTCCGGTGATGACTTTTAACCAGAGGGTGTCTCTCAGTAAGTGTTCCGGTGATAACTTGTAACTAGAGCGTTTCTCTCAGTAAGTGTTCCGGTGATGACTTTTAACCAGAGGGTGTCTCTCAGTAAGTGTTCCGGTGATAACTTGTAACTAGAGCGTTTCTCTCAGTAAGTGTTCCGGTGATGACTTGTAACTAGGATCGTTTCTCTCAGTAAGCGTACTGGTGAAGACTTGTAACCAGAATGTAAAAAAGAGGGGTGGTGGAGCGCTGAATATACTGCAAATGCAGTTTAAAGATTAAGTGATGATTGCTCAATTGGGTATCACATATAAAAAATATTTATTTAATCTAACATACAGTTACCTATTCATAAATGCATATTGTAAGCAAATTAAGAATACATTAAAAATAATAAAAAATGCACTTAATTTTGTGAAATATTTGAAGGACAATGGGAAATATACTTATTATGAGTCACAAGTGCATCTTTTTTATTATTATTTTTAATGTATTTTTAACTTTCATATAATATGCATTTATTAATAGCTAACTGTACTGTATGTTAGATTAGATAAATCTTTTTTATATGTGATACCCAATTGATCAATCATCACTTAATCTGTAAACTGCATTTGCAGTATATTCAGAGCTCCACCACCACTCTCTTTTTTTCTCTACATTTAATTTTTTGGAACTGACCTTCCCAAAGTGTGAGCAGCCGGCTCACCACCCCACTCCACGAGCGCCTGTAATCTTTACCTTCGGATGAATATTTTCTTTCTAGTTGTAACCAGAGTGTGTCTGTCAGTAGATCTGCTCTCTGGAGAGGTTCCGCTCACTAAAGGATAAACTGAATCTATTGGATGAAGCCGTCCAACTCCATGATGGCAATGTGATCACAGCGGTAAGTGTGCCAGCGGTTGCTTCTCGCCCTCCTGCCATCATTCTGTCACGTCAAGGTCCAAATGTAATACGGTGTGAGAATCAAAAAGTGACAGATTTTGGGAGATTTTTTCCATTTACTTGGCAAAATCAATCTGGTTTTGCAGTGGAAATAATTGCCGCTTCAAAAAATATGGGAAAACGGTACTTATGTATTATCTGGACTCCCATGTTAAATGCACCCCATTTTTTCATACCACCACTATCCAACTACGCATGGAATTGATTTTATATAGTGTGGCGAGCGCAGCGAGCCACCGTGCCCGAAGCGTGGCGAGGGGACACGGTCTCATAAGAAAACCGGGAGCCCAGATATTACATAAGTACCGGGAAAACTCCTAAAATCTCTCACTTTCTGATTATCACACCCTATTACATTTGGCCCCAAATGTCTGGCCAGTAGGATAGGTCAGAGGGTGGGGATGAGAGGGCAGTTACTAGCTGGTGCGCAGGTGTAGTCATTACTAATGGTCATGTTACCGCACCTCCTAGCTGGTGCACAGGTGCAGTCATTACTGTCACATTTGTAAAACTGTGGTGCATTCAGTCCTAACAGACACAGCCTACAGATACACAGGTGGCATTGTAAACATGAAGTGTTGGTTGATCTCGGGGACTGGTTTGGCCACTCCTGGACAGGATAATTGCGTGCTCCCGTCTGTCGCATGCAACATCTTCTGATCGTCCGTGCTGCGCGGCCAACCAGAAGTCATCGGATCTTGCCCAGTGCAGTGTGAAAAAAAATGGCACACATGTCATTCCATCTTACATTACACTGGCTAGTGTGTACGGCCAATCCCCCGCTGGTCCGGGTCGAAGGGCATTTTGCCCGACCATCGGGTACCCACCCTATATTTCTGTCGCTGCTATGGGTTACAGCACCAATTATAATGTGTGTTCCTGTACGTGACACGCTGTATGGGACATGATGTGCATCCTGGGCACCGATTCCTCCTTCATGTCTTATGTTTTATTGGCAGGTGTTAATATTCCTGAAGAAGACTTTGCACTCGGGTGAGTAGTGAGTATAGTAAGGAGATTGCCAGGCTAGTGAGATACTGGATATAATACTACATATATTGGACAATATGTTTTCGGGTAACCTGGCCACTAGAAGGCGCCAGCTGCAGCCTCCTCCCTGTGGTCAGGAGCACATCATATATTTATTATTATTTATTAATAGTTTCTTATATAGTGCAGCATATTCCATTGCGCTTTGCAATAGGATACGCCCATACATCGCTACTCCGCGCCACAAGCAGGACAGGCGAAAACACAGCAAATCCTATAAGAAAGCCCCTCACTAAACTCATACAGAACACCGTCACATGGGGCACAAACCCCCGTCCGGGCTTAAGCATGTCCTCTGTAACATCTGTGCTACTGCGTGACCAGAGCCTCATCCTGGCTGCTGCATGTCCCATGTAACATCTGCCCCATTTATGTTCCCCAGAGATCCTGTTCCGGGAGCTGAAGCACAGACAAGTTGCTTTAAGGCATTTTATTAATTTCTTGAAAGAGACAATGGAACAGCAGCTGCTAATGGACCTGCTCAGGTGAGATGCACAATTCTGTTCGGTAGGGTTGGAGGCAGGGTGTAGTGTATGGAGGAAGAAGCTGTGGATGCAGGAGGATGAGGGGAGGGAATACTGTTCTTCGGGGTACGGGGTGATGGAGGGAGAACATGGTTATGCAGGATTTTTGGGTGTTGGGGAGAGAACACGGTTTTGCAGAGCTTGGGGTGAATGGCAGAGATAACGGTTCTGCAGGGTTGGGGTGATGGAGAGAACACGGTTCTGCAGGTAGAGGGTGGATGGAGACACCTTAGTGGTAGGTTCTTCCAGTTGGAGAGCATGGAGTGCTAGGTGCAGCCGGAGGTACAGGTGCTGTTGGGGGTTATTAGTGAATCTGGAGGAAGAGATTAGTAATATGTGTTCAGTTTAGGAATAGCTGACACCCAAACTCTTGGGCCCAGTTATGGAATCTGATGTACTGATAATCGCACACGTCACCCAGGGTTACAGAAGTTGCTGCGTGCCAAATGTCATTATAGCTGCCTCTGTGTAACATTCCCTGACTTCCGGTTACTGATGGACAGGTAATCACACGTCACCCAGGGTTACAACACTTGCTGTGCACCAGGTGTCATTATTGCTGCCTCTGTGTAACATTCTCTGACCCCCGGTTACTGATGGACATGCAATCTTTCAGGTTCCTGGAGTGGTCCGAGGAGCTAGCTGTGAGTATCCACGTGTGGTGGGGTTACCAGCCTTTATGTTCAGTGCCTCCTAATGACACAACCTATGGGTGTATTTCCTCAGCTATGTAAATACAGAGAACATCTCAATATTCCGGGCGCAGAGGAGCGGAGAGACTTTCTGAAGACTAAGTGTCTCAGGTCAGTGACTGGTCCCTGGGAAAACTCTAACCATACTGATATACAGAGATGTGTACAGGTGTGGGCATCTAGAACGAGATAAAATGGTCAAAGATGCAGGGGAGACTGAAAAGGCCCCTCCTCTTATATAAATCTAGGCCCCTCCTCTTATATTATTCTACACCCCTCCTCTTATAGCATTCTAGGCCCCACCTCCTATATTATTCTACACCCCTCCTCTTATATAAATGTAGGCCCCTCCTCTTATAGCATTCTAGGCCCCTCCTCTTATAGCATTCTAGGCCCCTCCTCTTATAGCATTCTAGGCCCCTCCTTTATAGCATTCTAGGCCCCTCCTCTTATAGCATTCTAGGCCCCTCCTCCTATAGCATTCTAGGCCCCTCCTCTTATAGCATTCTAGGCCCCTCCTCTTATAGCATTCTAGGCCCCTCCTCTTATAGCATTCTCGACCCCTCCTCTTAGTGTAAAATTAAAGGTACTTATGTAGTATCTGGGCGTCCGATTTTGTGATTGTATGCCTTACCTTAAGGCATACAATCAGATGCGATGCGATTCGATGCGATTTTGCATAGGATTCAATGTTAAGAAGGTCCTGTTCATTTCCCCACTATCCAAGTGGGCATAGAGTTGATTTTATATAGCTTGGCGAGCGCAGCGAGCCACCGAGCCCGAAGCGTGGCGAGCGGACGCATATTTCTTAAAAAGTATTCTGTGTCCCCTCGCAGGGCTCGCTACGCTCGCCACGCTTCGGGCTCGGTGGCTCGCTACGCTCGCCACAGGTTTATAACCAACTCCATGCCCACTTGGATAGTGGGGAAAGGAAAAGGACCCCTTTTTCCCATTGAATTCTATGTTAAAATGGACTCAGACCATTTTAACATTGAATCCTATGGAAAAATCTTGACCATCGCATCGCATACGATTTGGTCGCATGCGATGCGATGCGATCCGATCCGATTTCTAAATCGGACGCCCAGATACTACATGAGTACCAAATTAAACATTGTAAATACAAAATAATGCCTAATATTAGACATATCTATAAAAAACAATGCCTAATAGTGAACATATCCATACAAAACAATGCCTAATAGTAGACATATCCATACAAAACAATGCCTAATAGTAGACATATCCATACAAAACAATGCCTAATAGTAGACATATCCATACGAAACAATGCACAAATAGTGGACGTGTCCATACAAAACAATGCCTAATAGTAGACGTGTCCATACAAAACAATGCCTAATAGTAGACGTATCCATACCAAAACAATGCCTAATAGTAGACGTGTCCATACAAATCAATGCCTAATAGTAGACGTGTCCATACAAAACAATGCCTAATAGTAGACGTATCCATACCAAAACAATGCCTAATAGTAGACGTATCCATACCAAAACAATGCCTAATAGTAGACGTGTCCATACAAATCAATGCCTAATAGTAGACGTGTCCATACAAAACAATGCCTAATAGTAGACGTGTCCATACAAAACAATGCCTAATAGTAGACGTGTCCATACAAAACAATGCCTAATAGTGGATGTATCTATACAAAACAATGCCTAATAGTAGACGTATCTATACAAAACAATGCCTAATAGTAGACGTATCCATACAAAACAATGCCTAATAGTAGACGTATCTATACAAAACAATGCCTAATAGTAGACGTGTCCATACAAAACAATGCCTAATAGTGGATGTATCTATACAAAACAATGCCTAATAGTAGACGTATCTATACAAAACAATGCCTAATAGTAGACGTATCTATACAAAACAATGCCTAACAGTAGACTTATCTATACAAAACAACAGAGACACAAATAAAATAGATAAGGAGTAAACAAGCAGATAAAGGAATAGGCAAAAATAGGATCATTGACAAAAGGTTTAAGAATCCCTAAATCACTATAGGGGCAGAAGGGTGTTATGGCAGCCTAGTCAAGGGTCTCCTTAAATCTTACCCAAGCCTCTGTCCGGCGCTCACAGCCGCCGTGTGACCCAGGAGTAACTCGGAGGCTTCTTGTATGGACGTGAAATCTGGGCGATCACCGACGTCATGCACCCACCCTGAGCAGGCAAGGGAACGCCTGCGTTCCCTTGCCTGCTCAGGGTGGGTGTATGGGGATGCGGTCACCTATTAGAATGAACTTAGGTCTACAGTCATTAGGTCGACCCCACTAGGTCGACTGGCAGGAAGGTCGACCTGACTTAAGGTCGACATGGGCCAAGGTCGACATGACTTAAGGTCGGATTTGCATAAAGGTCGACATGAGGAAGGTCGACTGGTCATAAGGTCGACATGGGTTTTTCACTGTTTTTTGAGCCGACATGTGCCGACAGGCGGTATTTCATGCCCTACCATCCACTAGGGCGTGGTGGGAGAATAAAATAGTGTGCCGAGCGCAGCGAGGCACCGTGCCCGAAGCATAGCGAGCGATGCGAGGGTCCGATTCTCATTGCCAACTGTGTCCATGTTGACTGTGTCGACATTTGGATAAAAAAACAGTGAAAAACCCATGTCGACCTTATGACCAGTCGACCTTCCTCATGTCGACCTTTATGCAAATTCGACCTTAAGTCATGTCGACCTTGGCCCATGTCGACCTTAAGTCAGGTCGACCTTCCTGCCAGTCGACCTAGTGGGGTCGACCTAATGACTGTAGACCTAAATGCAGTCTGACGAATGATCCCATTCCGGGTGTATGATGTCTGTATTTCTATAGGCGCACCCACCGTTTTTGTGGTACGCCCCCTACCTGTCAGTCAGGCTGCGAGCACGTCGCAAAGGAAAAATTTGCAGAAGGAGCTCGTAGCCGGGCCCAGCACATGTGCATTAGCAATAATGCGCAGTGGCCCACCATCGACAGAGGGGCCTAATTCGGACCTATGCGAGCCTCCAAGTGTCTAGGCTGAAAGGTAAAAGGGTCCCAATGCAGCTGCAGCTAATGCCATCTGAAGATTGGGTACTTGTGTAATATCTGGGCGCCCAATTTTTAATTGTATAGTCACCCATGGGTGATTTCATACCCCCACTATCCAACTACGCATGGAGTAGATTTTATATAGTGTGGCGAGCGCAGCGAGCCACCAAGCCCGAAGCGTGGTGAGCACAGCGTGCCCCGCGCGGGGATGCAGAATACATGTAAAGTAACCCGCGCTTCGGGCTCGCTGAGCTCGCCACACTATATAAAATCAACTCCTTGCGTAGTTGGAATCGGGTCTTTACGATGAAAAATCGCATTGCATGCCTTAAGTAGTGGCATGCGATGAAAAAATCGGGCGCCCAGATAATACACAAGTACCGAAGATTGCGTTGGACTGTAGTAGATTCTTAGCTGCTATACCAAACATTCTCCAGAGAGCGTCCCTGACGTGCTGCCGCTCATGCGCATTTTACAGAGAAGCGGAGGGATAGCCTCGTTTGCATTCTCTCATCAAGAATTTAGATGCAAAATAATCTGCGCTAAAAATGTGGATTGTAATAAATGTGATTGTAAATGGCCGGATTGTGGAATATGATGACACTAAGGGGAAAATTTACTAAAGTTTCTAAAAATGAAAAGAGGTGATGTTGCCCATAGCAACCTGATTCTGTCAGTTCTAGAACATAGTGGCAAACAAACTGCGATAATGCAATATCGGTATAAGACCGTATACAAATATCCTTTGGTAAACTAAGGCTATATTGCATCTGGGTGTACGCTACAGTTACATTGTAGTTGAGTGTACGCTACAGTTACATTGTTGTTGGGTGTACGCTACAGTTACATTGTTGTTGAGTATACGCTACAGTTACATTGTAGTTGAGTGTACGCTACAGTTACATTGTTGTTGGGTGTACGCTACAGTTACATTGTAGTTGAGTGTACGCTACAGTTACATTGTTGTTGGGTGTACGCTACAGTTACATTGTTGTTGGGTGTACGCTACAGTTACATTGTTGTTGGGTGTACGCTACAGTTACTTTGTTGTTGGGTGTACGCTACAGTTACTTTGTTGTTGGGTGTACGCTACAGTTACTTTGTTCGGTGTATGCTACAGTTACATTGTAGTTGAGTGTACACTAGTGCTGTCCCCTAACCCGCTGTTCTTCCTGTTCTCCTCCCAGCCTTCCATTCTCCCCAGAGGATGCGTCGCTTGTGCAGGACCACTACACATTGCTGGAGAGGCAGATCATCATTGAGGTGAGAACTAGGCCCTGTCCCTGAGACTCTGCATGCCCCGGCCTCCATCCTGTGTAGATACATGTGTGTTCCTGTGGTTGTATGAAGGGCTGTGTGTGTGTGGCCTCCATCCTGTGTCGATACATGTGTGTGCCTGTGGTTGTATGTTGGGCTATGTGTATCTGGCCTTCATTCCATTTAGATACATGTGTGTTAATGTGGTTGTATGATGGGCTGTGTGTATCTGGCCTCCATCCTGTGTAGATACATGTGTGTTCCTGTGGTTGTATGTTGGGCTGTGTGTATCTGGTCTCCTTCCCGTGTAGATACATGTGTGTTCCTGTGGTTGTATGTTGGGCTGTGTGTATCTGGTCTCCATCCCGTGTAGATACATGTGTGTTCCTGTGGCTGTATGTTGGGCTGTGTGTATCTGACCACCATCCCGTGTAGATACATGTGTGTATGCCTGTGGTTGTATGTTGGGCTGTGTGTATCTGGTCTCCATCCCATTTAGATACATGTGTGTTCCTGTGGTTGTATGATGGGCTGTGTGTATCTGGTCTCCTTCCCGTGTAGATACATGTGTGTTCCTGTGGTTGTATGTTGGGTTGTGTGTAGGGTGGCCAATCCCGGGATCGGCGGGATCCCGGGATTTGGCCCCTAAAACGCCGGGATTTCAATCCCGGGATTTCGGGATTAGACTGCGCATGCGCAGTCTAATGCCGGCCAGCGTCTGAGCGTGTGCTCAGACACTGCCCGGCTTCTCCCTTCCCCGGCAGTACATCCCTGCGCAGCGTGACTAGTACAGAGGTCACGCTGCGCAGGCCAAGCAGCTGCACAGAGCCAGTGTGGCTCTGTGCAGCATGCGTTTGCCCCTGCCCACCAACCCGGCTGGCTCCCCAGAAAAGGTCAACATGTACAAGGTCCACGTGGAAAAGGTCAACATGCTAAACATAAAAGAAAAATTACGACATGAAAATAGTAGACGCACTAAAAGGATGACGTAAGGGAGTCCACATGTATGGAATATTTTGAAAAAGTCCAAAACATAAAAAAATGGTGACATTCATGTTGACCTTTTATCTTGTGTCAGTCTTTTGTCAGTGTTGACATTGTGCATGTTGACCTTTAGTCAGTGTTGACCTATCATCCAAATCCCGACCATATGCAGTGTTGAGCATTATCATGTCGACCTATTCACTGTTGGATCCCGTGTGTACAGCAGCCAGTTCACGTGTTCTGTCTGATCCATTGTAGGCCAGTGATAAGCGCCTGGAGGCTTCTGGGCAGGAACAGTTCCGCAAACACCCCCGGAAAGCGTCCCTGCTCTTCATGCCGCTGGTCACCACTCTGTTCTACGCCTGTATTTACCACTACACAGAAGGCGAGGTGAGCGGGCGCTGCCGGTCTCGTTCTTGTTCTGTGGTCGGTTCATTTTTCACAGCCCTCTCTGTCTCTCCACAGGGCACATTCAGCAGCCCGGCCAACCTCCGCAAAACCTTCAAGGTGAGGGCTGTGTGTTTGTGCATGTGTGTGTTTGTGCATGTGTGTGTTTGTGCGTGCGTGGTGTAAGATCTTAACAGAAGTGTTTTTCTCCACGACAGATCCCAGAGAAGCTCTACATAATCACAGCACTGGCAGCGCGGGCAAAGCTGCGAGCATGGAGTGACGTGGACGCGCTCTTCACCACCAAGGTCTGGTGACATCTCTGTACCCAGACAGGACCTTCAGTAGGATTAGGGTAGACTCTTCATTGTGAGAGCACAGGAAACATGGGAGGAGGTCACATACGGGATGCAGTTATGCGGTTTCTGTGCAGGACATGTGGTCAGGGAACATCTGCAGGATTGTAGGTTAGAGCACAGGAGTCTCTGCATTTGTCAGCGTGAATAAGCAAAGCAATAAAGCTGATTGATATTTGTGGGGACACAGCCAGGCATGGGGGGGGTGTCACATGGGGCCAGAAAGTACCAATGCATGCTACTATGGGCGAGGAGTCTCCATGATTCGCAGATTGTGATTTGTCCATCTCCTCAGAACTGGCTGGGGTACACCAAGAAGAGGGCACCTGTCGGCTTTCATCGTGTGGTGGAGATTCTGCACAAGAATGGAGCCCCTGCACAAGTGAGTCGGGGGACTGTGCTCATGACGGCTATGCAAGTGATCTGAGCTGCGGAGGAACACGTGCAACAGAATCATTGTCCCTTAGCTCCAATGCCTGATCTTCTCTCCATCCAGGTCCTGCAGGATTACATCCGGCTGGTGGAAGATGCAGAGAGCAGAATACTCCTGGGGACAAAGTACAAGTGTCACGACGTGGTGATAGATGTGAGCGTTTATATATAATGTTACTAGTTAAAAGCCCATCCAAATGCCGGCTTCTGCAATGTACTTACCATTTGGGCTGTGACAGTTTCTACTTTCACTTTGAGCTGTGACAGTTTTTAGCCCACAAACTTTCCACCCCAACAATTTTCTGTTATGACATCTTTTAGCACACAAAGGAGTCATTTGGACCGTTGCACAGCCTCTAGTGGTCAGTGGTGGTACTTCACCTCATAAAGGTGCTCTGAGGCACCCTTACATATGCGTGCACGTTCAGGTGGAAGTGGGCGGGAGGCTGACATCCAATGATGTTAGCTGCCCGCCCCCCGCCTGTCCGTCATGCCCGCAATAGCATGGCAACGCCCATAAAATGCTGAGTGTGTTACTCTCTGAAGCCATTCTTTGCCGGGGTCTGCACATGCTGAAATACGTGCTTGTGCAGACCCCCAAACATCAGAGCGGGGCTGAAATCCAAGTGAATGTGAATCGGGGCCTGTGTGTATGACATACTACTCCTATGCTGAAGCCACACATCACTATAGTCCCACTCCAGGCATAATCCCTACTGTCCACAGCCAGATCGTACATAACACACATGGATACACTACTTTGGGTGTGCCCTCGGCAGATAGAATATACCATACAGTGATGGCGCTACAGATATGGTCATAGGAAATAAGGTGTCGCTGCAGCGAATTCTCTCCCCTCTCTCCCTGACAGACATACAGAGACCTGAAGGAGCGCCAGCAGCTGATGGCTTATCACTGTAAAGTGGATCGGGGGTCCCCAGAGGATGAGAAGATAGACGCCATTCTCAGCAACACAGTGAGTTCCACACCCTATGTTATTGGCAGAGCCTAGGGCAGTGGTAGCCAACCCTAGCCCTCGAGAGCTACCAACAGTTCACATTTTCCAGACAACCTAGCTGCTGCACAGCTGCACTCATTAATCACTGACACATTTTAAGAGATACACAGATGGAGCTAATTAGCTCACTTGTGATTCTGTGAGGAGACCTGCAAAACATGCACTGTTGGTAGCTCTCGAGGACTAGGGTTGGCTACCCCAGGCCTAGGGTATACACACATAACTGTCACCTGTATCTCTACCAGCACATACAAGCAGCAGAGACACCCAATAGATCTCCTGAATAATGCTTCGGTTCATACACGTACTTCTCTGAACGCGAGGCAGTGGGATAAATATCACATTCACGTGTCCTAAGTGGGGATGCCGGGACTGTCTGTAATACACGTGTCCTGAGAGCGAGGGGACGCCGGGACTGTCTGTATTACATGTGTCCTGAGTGGGGATACCGGGACTGTCTGTATTACACATGTCTGGAGAGTGAGGAGATGCTGGGACTGTCTGTACGACACCTGTCCTGAGAGTGAGGGGACACCAGGACTGTCTGTAATACACGTGTCCTGAGAGTGAGGGGACACCGGGACTGTCTGTATTACACTTGTCGTGAGAGTGAGGGGACGGCGGGACTGTCTGTATTACATGTGTCCTGAGAGTGAGGGGACTCCGAGACTGTCTGTCTGTATTACATGTGTCCTGAGAGTGAGGGGACTCCGAGACTGTCTGTATTACACGTGTCCTGAGAGTGAGGGGACGCCGGGACTGTCTGTATTACACATGTCCTGAGAGTGAGGGGACACCGGGACTGTCTGTATTACACGTGTCCTGAGAGTGAGGGGACGCCGGGACTGTCTGTATTACACGTGTCCTGAGAGTGAGAAGACGCTGGGACTGTCTGTATTACATGTGTCCTGAGAGTGAGGGGACGCCGGGACTGTCTGTATTACATGTGTCCTGAGTGAGGAGACGCCGGGTCTGTCTGTAATACACGTGTCCTGAGAGTGAGGGGACGCCGGGACTGTCTGTATCACACGTGTCCTGAGAGTGAGGGGACACCGGGACTGTCTGTATTACACGTGTCTTGAGAGAGAGGGGATGCCGGGACTGTCTATATTACACTTGTCGTGAGAGTGAGGGGATGCAGGGACTGTCTGTATTACACGTGTCCTGAGAGTGGGAGAATGCTGGGACAGCCTGTATCACATGTGTCCGGAGACTGGGGGAACACCAGCACTGCCTGTATTACATTAATTACATGTGCACATGAAGCTTTGTGTAATGCAGCCCACACACGCATCGATTTTAGAACGCGTTTTGTACTTTTAAAGTACAAAACGCATCGTGCGTACAATTATCGGGGTGTATTCGTGTGGCGTGTGCGACGCGATGCTGTGCTATGCGCGTTCCCGGGGGCCGATTTTAGATGTCCAAAAAAGTATGTGCAGCAGGTACTTTTTTGGACATTATCGCATAGCATCGGGCTCAGCATTATACAGGCATACGAGCCGATGCTATACGACGTTTTTTTTTTTTTTTTGGGGAAATAATTACATACAAATATTGCAGGTTTAAAACGTGAACTCGAACAAAATAAAGGTCAGAAAAAGCCAGTGAAAAAATGTGCTTAAATCGCACAGCATCGCATCGCAGACAGCAAAATAACCATCACATCGGGTCATGCTTAATTCTGGCAGAAAAATTGTAAAGAACCATTGTACAGCCAAAAACGCATAGCACTGAAATCGGTGCGTGTGTGGGCACCATTACACTGGGAAAAGTGCATTTTATTAAGTTACAGAATGAATCTTCAGCGACTCAGAGGTGTCAGGTTAAAGTCCTTCGGCAGAGGTTGTGTGCTCCCGTGATCCTCCACACAGCTACCATCTGCCAGATTTATCTGCCTTCCCAATTCCTCTAATCTAATGTCCGTCCCCTTGTTTCTGGATGGGTGCATTGTACGATCTTATTCCGCCAGACTCCTCCGAGCAGCTGGTGCCAAGTTCTGCTCCTGTGTAAATTCTGCTATCCTTATCTATAGCACTGTGCTGGTGACAGCCGCATGCATTCTATGTATGACCTCTGAGGTCTTTATGTGCCTTTCCTGATAACATACTGTGTCCCATAGTGATCCTGGATACAGCAGTTACATCTGCTGCTGTATGGCAAGTGATATATACAGGACTTGTGCATTATGGGTAAACCAGGGCCATTATGGGTAAAAGAGCATCCAATGCACCATTACTTACTGGATTTGGGGGATGGGCAGCCTCTCGCACTAGACTGCATCTCGTCTCCACCTGTCTCATTTCTGTCTTTTTCTGATTACAGCAAATTCGCTGGAAGAACTGAATGTGACGAGGGACCAGGACCTCCGACCCCACACCATGACTACTAATAAATCTTTCTGCTTTATATAATAACTGTATGTGTGTTTTCTGGGGGTTGGTCCCATGCAGTGAGGTTTAGTACCACGTGGGATGCTGGAGGCATTGGTAACACATCACCATCGGCCCGGGGGGACCACTGGAGGAGGAAGATCATCTCCAGATCCCCCTCTACATGGATGGGAGTGTCCTGGTGGGCCTGGTGCAGGTCAGGACGGTGAGGAGGACCCCGAGCACTCTCTTCCCTGCAGGCCCACCCCTGGCCCGCTGCCTCACCTAGGTGGGCCCCTGCCCTGGTAGTCTCACCAGCAGTAGCCACCCTTCCCTGCAGGCTTAGCCTTGGCTCCCTGTCCCATTCTCTGGCCTACTGCAGGCCCAGCCTTGGCCCCCCTGTCTCACACCCTGGCTTACTGCACACCCTGGCCTACTGCTCAGCCGCGGCCCCCAACAAAGGCCCACGGACTCATTGGAAATGGTCAGGCCCAAGCCGCTGACCCCCATCACCAGCAGATGCGGGAGCCCAACTCCAGCCACAGGCCTCACTGTCTCTCCCCAGGCCTAATGACTCTCCCCCTCCCCCCATCACCACCACTGCAAATGGCGCCGCAAATGGCTGCCTAGGATCTGTGCACTCAACCATATATAACCTTGTGTCCCCTGTGTGATAACTGTACTGTCTAAGCTATCTCTGCCATAACTGCAATGTATTTGCTCATACTGTTACCTACCTGGCTGCTGCAATGACCAGTGGCGCCGCTGATGGCTGCCTGGGTGCTGTGCAGCTTGGTGGGTATTTGTTCCCTATGTGATAACTGTACTGTCCCTGCTCATACTGTTACCTACCTGGCTGCTGCAACGACCAGTGGCGCCGCTGATGGCTGCCTAGGCGCTGTGCAGCTCGGCGGGTATATGTTCCCTGTGTGATATTGTACTGTCCCTGCTTATATTGTTACCTACCGGCTGCTGCAACGACCAGTGGCGCCGCTGATGGCTGCCTAGGCGCTGTGCAGCTCGGCGGGTATATGTTCCCTGTGTGATATTGTACTGTCCCTGCTTATATTGTTACCTACCGGCTGCTGCAACGACCAGTGGTTGCTGCTGATGGCTGCCTAGGTGCTGTGCAGCTCGGCGGGTATATGTTCCCTGTGTGATACTGTACTGTCCCTGCTTATATTGTTACCTACCGGCTGCTGCAACGACCAGTGGCGCCGCTGATGGCTGCCTAGGTGCTGTGCAGCTCGGCGGGCATGTGTTTCCTGCATATAATGTCTCAATTTAATGTATGTAATGTCCCCCCCCTCCCTGGTTGATCCTGCACTGAAAAATCCACAAAAAATTCCTAGTGTGCGTAAGCATATATGGCCAATAAAGTTGATTCTGATTGTGATACTGGAAGGGGGTCTCCTGCTCTGGGAATCATGGCTGCAGGACTCACCAGAACCAGATCACCCTTTGCACAGTGGAAATAACATCTCAGAAATGGATGGTTCTAACAATAGAGGGAACTTACAGTGTAGTGCTATGATGAGCAAATCTACACTTATGTTGTGGCCATCAGACACTGGCCCGGTGAGCTTACATTCTCACAAAGAGATGGGCAGACATAAGAACGGAGGAGCTTATTCTTTCCTGTGAAGATGGGAGGACACTGACCCAGGGAGGTAACCCTGTCACAGGTATATGATCAAACAGTGGCCCATGGACAACATACACTCTCATAGGGGAGGCATACATTGTGCCGGGGAGCTCACACTCTCATGGGGGAGGCAGACACTGGGCCGGGAGCTCACACTCTCATGGGGGAGGCAAACACTGGGCCGGGGAGCTCACACTCTCATGGGGGAGGCAGACACTGGGCCAGGGAGCTCACACTCTCATGGGGAGATGGGCAGACACTGGGCCGGGAAGCTCACACTCTCATGGGGGAGATTGGCAGACACTGGGCCAGGGAGCTCACACTCTAATGGGGGGAAGAGGGACAGACACTGGATCGGGGAGCTCACACTCTCATGGTGGAGGCAGACACTGGGCCGGGGAGCTCACACTCTCATGGAGGGTGAGGGACAGACACTGGGCCGGGGAGCTCACACTCTCATGGGGGAGATGGGCAGACACTGGGCCGGGGAGCTCACACTCTCATGGGGGGAGAGGGACAGACACTGGGCCGGGGAGCTCACACTCTCATGGGGGGAGAGGGACAGACACTGGGCCGGGGAGCTTACACTCTCATGGGGGAGGCAGACACTGGGCCGGGGAGCTCACACTCTAATGGGGAGGCAGACATTGGGCCTGGGAGCTTACACTCTAATGAGGCAGACACTGGGCCGGGGAGCAACAGTTGTCAAGAACGCACTAGGCACGGCAGTGCAGTCAGTGTTCCAGGACTAGCGCACACACATGTCGTCGGCACAGGTCGTCATCTGATTGGCTGATGAAAGCTTATAAACGGCGTCCATTGGCTACAATGCATACTCCCACCTCTCCAGCCGGGCTCGATACCCTGGTTGGCTGTGATGTTGTTATGGTTACGGTGTGTGAGTATCCTGTCATCCGGGGCCCCGCCGGTGATGACCGATCCTCTGGTGGCTGCAGAGGTATGTACAGGGGGCTGTCCATGTGTGGGACTACAAGTGCCAGCTTACCATGCCGGCGTCATAGTATATGTGTGTGTCTCACCTCTCATTCTGGACAGTTTGTCATTCTCTGATTAATGAATCAGCTTCTTATTTAAATGTATGGGATATATATATGAAGTAGTGATAAGGGAGACTTTGCTCATGACAACCAATCAGCTGCTCTGTATAATTTTATTTTATGCAAATTATAGATTTTACTATAGTGCTGATTGGTTGCCAGGGGGATCTTCTCTCTTATTACCGCTTCATACATCTGCCCATAAAAAAAGGGGCAGACTAGATGGGCCAAGTGGTTCTTATCTGCCGTCAAATTCTATGTTTCTAAATCACTGACACAATATTGTTCATTACAAAATGATGTCCTCTCAATGCATTTCCTTTTTTTTTTATCTGACCCTAAAGTACCTGGAGCAGGTGGCAAAATGGGACCAAGTATCATATGTTATAATTTGTAATTAGAAGCTGTAGTTTTGCCAGGGTTAATTAGCATTGGGCCATACGTATGACAATGTAAATCGGCAATATGTGCTCCTTTTAATCACCTCCTCCCTCCCACTGAGGCATACATCCCCTTTACCAGCAGGAACTCCCCGCATGCCTGTTGGAGATGGACCGCACCAGAGGTTTATCGGGCACAGAAGTGGCACAGATATGACGCTGGATATTACATGTTTGTGGTTCCCCTTTGTGTTCTCCAGGAGTTGCTGAACATCTCTGGAGTCATTTCCCTGTCACTCCACAGGGCCCGGTAGCCGGCCAGGTAACATGGACCTCACAGCCGGGCTGAGCAGCTTGTCGCATGTTGGCAGTGAGATGGTGCCCCGGTATGAGCACTTACTGAGGCTGCAGAGGCGGAGAGGGGCTCTGATGGTGCACGCATGCGCTCACTCTGTCTTCTTCTACAAACTGCTGCTCTGCGGCCGGTGAGTGCTCCGCGCCTGCTCCATACGCCCAGGAGAAGCCATTCAGCATAATAATATCACTGTCTCCTGGCTTTCAGGCAGCAGCTGCAGACGGACCCTCTGATTGCTCCCAGCATTCCGCAAGGGTTGCTCTCCAAGGCAATCCCTGTGGGTGTCATTGGAGGAGGTCACCTGGGGAAGCAACTCGTTAAATGTCTTATCGGATTAAAAGAAATTGAACCTCGAAACATTTGTGTTTCCACCCGCAGACCGGAAACTCTCCGTATGTATAAAGGCCTCTAGTCCGGTATACGGTCACTAGGTCTACAAAAAAAGCACCATGTCGACCTTTTGACTCAACTTTCCCCATGTCGACCTAATGACCCTGTTGACCTACATGTTGACCTTCAGTCATGTCAACCTAGTTGCTCCAATGATCCATACCCTCCAGTCCGCAGCATCAGCTGCCTTTATTGCCTCCACCCCAGCCCTCCAGTATCAATAATGAGTATGATCATCTCCCCCTACCCCCCCCCCCCCCAAAAAAAAAACTCTGGAAGCTCCTGCGTGTAATAAGTGACTGGTCACATATAGGACAAGCGTGTCACTGTGTCCCCTGTGTTCTGTCTCCTGCAGGTGAGATCCAGGATCTGGGTGTTCAGTGTCTGTATGACAATAAGTGGCTGGTGAGATGGGCACAGGTGGTGTACCTGTGCGTTCTGCCATCCCAGCTGCCGGCGGTGTGTGCAGAGATCAGCGGTCACCTGAGAGAGCCCTGTGTGGTGTACAGCCTGGTGTCCGCAGTGCCATTGCCCAGGTACAGTATATGTCCCTCCTTAGAGATTCCACAGATCTCTCCCACGGGTTAACACAGTATCTTCCCAGTTGGGACCAGCATTAAGGGCCGCATTTATCAAGTAATATTTGCGGCTAAATCCCCGAAAACACACGTTTTCGGGGTTAACCGCAAATATTAAGTAACCCCCTAATGTACCAAAGGGGGACCGCAGCAGGAATCTCCGATCCCTGCTGCGATTCCCCTCCCCCTCGCAGCGCCGCCGGCCACGTCCCCCATAGGTTTCTATGGGGGATGCGAAGCTGCCCGATGTATCAACATCGGGCAGCCCGGCTTCGCACTCCTGGGCTATCGCCAATCTGATATGGCGATTGTAGCGGCAGTGCGGTCAGCGGGGTCGTGGGGGGGTCAGCTCATAACTGCGCATGCGCAGCCCCCCCGGCTTCCGGGTCAGGGCTTCGCAGGGACGGGCTCCTTTCGTAGCCGTGTCCCTGCGCCCTAAACATTGGTAAATAACGGTGGTATTGCGCGATACCGCAATGCGATGTCATCGCGCAGGCATCGCTCTCTAATGACTAATTCGCCCCTAAGGCTTTCCCACTATATACGGATATGGGTCACACTGACCCAGCCATATAGTTGAGCCTATCAGTACATCATTATATATTACACGCCTGTGTTAGCTTAGCACTGCCACTAAACAGCCGGTTACCCCCTCCACACGCCCACTTCCTGTCAATCATCTTGCGAACGGTTAGCGAATAGAAAAAGTAGCAGGATTTCAGCACAGGACGACCCTGTGCATGTGTACTAAGGGCCATACGCATGCGCAATGGATCAGTAATCAGATGCTATGCAAATTCGCGGGTCTGAATCACCCTCAAAGTCCAGTTTTGAAAACCAGTGAAATAAAGTTTAAAATTAAAATTAAGTAATGATGAGAAATAAGTAATTAAAATACCACCAATGTTTATTTATAGGGATGACCATTGGTGCCTTTGCCATCAATGTTTGCCATTGATGGCAAAAGTACAACTGGCCATCGATAGTGTAAAACGATTCAATGGGTGACCATCGATAGTTTTATATATCGATGGTCCTCTATTATGTTTGAGTAATCGGCCTGTGGGCCAATCAAAACACGTGTCCCGGCACTTTGAAAAAAAAAACCCATCGGTATGGCTGTGTCATCGATGTAGGGAAACCATCTTTGTAGGTTCTCCCACATTGATGGCAAAAGATTTTGACATCGGCCATAAACCATCGATAATTTTGAATCATCGATGGTCGATGGCCATCCCAAATGTTTAATTGTATTCTTCTTTTAGTCAGTCCATTAATTAGACGGTACTTGTTTCCTATCTGGGCGCCCACTACGTTAATTGCGCACCATGCTATTCTCCGTATAAAAATCGCATCGCATCGGATACCACAAATGCACATACACGATATTGAACGATGCGATGCGATCCGATTTCGTTCCCGCTTTTATGGTTGGGCCATAGGATATATAGGAAACCCCCCCCTGATGGTTTAAAATGCGCCTCCATTGTTAACGCCACCCCAGTATTGACGTCAACCCGAAGCGTGGCGAGCGGCGGCGGTACGCGTCCTCCGACTTTTTCATACCCCCACTATCCACGTCGGCGTGGAGTTGAGAATAGAATAGTGTGGCGAGAGCAGTGAGCCACCGAGCCCGAAGCGTGTCGAGCGCAGCGAGCCCCGCGAGGGGACGCGGATACTTCACAGGTATCCGTGTCCCCTCGCGGGCTTTACAGGTATCCGCGTCCCCTCGCCACGCTTCGGGCTCGGTGGCTCGCTGCGCTCGCCACACTATTCTATTCTCAACTCCACGCCGACGTGGATAGTGCGGGTATGAAAAAGTCGGAGGACGCGTACCGCCGCCGCTCGCCACGCTTCGGGTTGACGTCAATACTGGGGTGGCGTTAACAATGGAGGCGCATTTTAAAACATCAGGGGGGGGTTTCCTATACAAATCGTGGGTTTGCGGGGTTATTACATTGAAATCAATGTAAAATCGGGTCTCAGGGACCATTTAACATTGATTCCAATGTAAAAATCGGGGTTGATCGCGTCACCGCATGCGATACGATCCGATTTCAAATGAAATCGGATCGGATAGCATCCTATGCCATCGTACATCATCGAGTACCGAATCCGATGCGATGCGATCCGATTTCATTACGGTGCCGTACGTTGAAAACCTGGGCGCCCAGATAGGAAACAAGTACCAATTAGACATTACTTATTATAACTTAAGTGTACCTTTTTCTTGTGTCAACCTTTTGTGAAGGTCGTCCTAGTGCATGTTGACTGTCTACCTAGACATTGTCTGTGAGCACATATGCCACAGGTACTGTATGTGTGCGATTGCTGTATAGTTCCTTCTTTACGTCCTGGAACAATATGTCCGCCTCACTTGATGACATGCTTCCTGCAGGCTGAAGACACTATTGTCCCACAGCAGCTTGGTCCGGCCAGAGTACCGGAGTGAGGACAGTGTGGAGGGGCTGATGAGGCAGAAGTGCTGCACGATCACAGAGGCGCTGAAGGATGAATACTTTGTCAAGGCGACAACTCCTGGGGACCTGCAGTGTGGTGGTAAGTTATGGCCCCACAGTCCCTCATATGCTTCTATGGGGACATGTATATATTATGGCACAGTCCCAGCAATAAGCTTGGCTAGCAGCCGGTTAGATGGAAGGTTGCTTACATATAATGCAATTGATCACTCTGCCTTCCAGGAGGTGTGTATACAGTCAGTAGCCTGATGGAAGCGGCTCTGTATGCCTTCCTGAATACGTGCACGTCACAAGCTCTGTCACAGCGTCAGTCACTGAGAGCGCTGAATGGCCTGATCCAGCGACTTGTACCACCAGGAGAACAACACCAGTGGGCCCCACTTACTGCTGACAACTTTGTGCCATCACAGGCTGAGGACAGGTGAGGCGGGACAGTCCTGTATAACGTAACGTGCAGCAGCTTCAAAGGGCCACCAAGTCCCTGTGTATAAGAGGCATAGGAGGTCATTCTGCAAAATTCGCAGCTTTGCGGGTCATCCAAACGCCGCCCACATGAACGCCTGTCCCCACTCGTACGCCGAATATCCCCGCACACATGCAAATGGATGTTTTGCATAAACTTCCATTCGCAGCCTTGCGTGCAGGGCAGAAATCATTTGATGAATGTTTTCTAAGACGTTCGCAAATCTAAGACACTCTCTGGTGTTTCAGATTTGCAGCACCCTTGTACGGGAAGAGGGCGGGCAGCTCACATCAGCTGCCCACCCCCCACACGCGCATCGCAGCCGCATTAGCATCAGAGCGCCCATGAAACGCTGGGTGTTCCCATGGGTGCTACCTGTCCCCGCCACCCCACACCCGCACTGTTTCACATGAGTGGGCTGGCAAATAATCAATTTGCTGCGCCCACTCCCAAATGGAGCCTGCACATGCGCATAACTGCCCAAACTTAGCACTCCCAATAAACGGCCAGTTACCACCCTCAGATGCCTACTTCCTGTCAATCATCTTGCGAACAGCTAGCGAATAAAAAAATATATATTGCTCCCCTGTGTGAACGTGCAGGGGAGCGTATGGATCAGAATGAGGGCCATACTGTATAGTACGACCAGAAAGCTGTCTGGAAAGTTCCCATACCATGACAGGGGAAATTGGGGTTGATGTAACAAGCAGTGAAAAGAGGGGAGCAGTGGACCAGCTGGGAAGCCACCCGTGACTGATTGGATGGTATGTGTTCAGTGAGAATCTGAGTTGAAGAGTGGGGGGAATGTGATGTGAGATGGTATGGTATGTGAGGTGGAGATTGGGGGCAGTGTGAGGTGGAGTGTGAGGGGAATGTGAAGTGAACTGTGTGTGTGTGTGGGGGGGTAAGTAAGATGTAGTGTGTGGGGGGATAGTAAGGGTGAGATTGAGGGCACTGGGATGTGAGGTGAAGTGTGAGGGGAATGTGAGGTGGAGTGTGAGGGGAATGTAAGGTGGTGTGAGAAGCCGTCAGGAGACGTCTATTTGTACACCCAAAACACATGCTGACCTAGTGTGCAGAGTAACACAGTCCCTGTTCCTGTGTCACCTGAGTGTCTCTCTGTTTCTCCTCCCATGCAGTCCGTTACCCTGGTTTGACCTGTGCAGTGTCCAGATGGAAGGGTCTCCCCTCAGGAAGCATATTGAAGGCTCTCCGCAGCTCAGAGAACAGTTAGCACAGCTGTATCGCAGCCTCCTCTGTCAGCCAACCTGACCGCTGAGCCGAGAACATGGACCACCCTGCCCTGGTATCATACAGACTATAACCACAATAATAACCAAGCAATAGGAGTCACACTGTAGCCCCTCTGGGGTGTCTCTACCATATACTTGCACCAGGAATACGGGTTATGATGCATTTACTACAAAGTATCATTATGGAGAAAGGACGGGAAAATATGGAACTTTTATTAAACCCATTTTTATTATTGTATAACCTTGTTCAGTCATCCAGATCTCAGACCGTTTTGGATGGAACTCAGATCTCAGTTTCTTTGAATGTATCTCTGCCCAGACTGATAATGTTGGGATACCAGAATAGGATTTAATTGATCTTAATTTGTAATATATTATGTTGGTTTTTATTTATTTATAATAATAGTTACAAATATCCATGAAATACATATAAATAAAAATATAACATTTTTACTAAGTAATCTACATTGTTTTAAACAAGAAGTCTGCAAGGGGATTGGAACCAAGACCTCCGCCATCACTGCCTTACAGGTTCTAAACGGTCTGTAAGTAGGGAAACTTGTTAACTACATTGGTAATGCACTGAAAAAACTGTTCTGAGATTCACAGGACTTACACCTTCACAGCTAGAAAAGAACCGAGGACTGTCCTGAGAGTCACAGCAGGACTTCTACAACACCGCTAGAACAGAACTGAGGACTGTCCTAGGATTCTAAGATGGACTTCCACCTTCACAGCTAGAAAAGAACTGAGGACTGTCCTGAGATTCACAGCAGGACTTCTACAACACCACTAGAACAGAACTGAGGACTCTCCTAGGATTCTAAGATGGACTTCCACCATCACAGCTAAAACAGAACCTAGGACTGTCCTGAGATTCACAGCAGGACTTCTACAACACAGCTAGAACAGAACTGAGGACTCTCCTAGGATTCTAAGACGGACTTCCACCATCACAGCTAGAACAGAACCTAGGACTGTCCTGAGATTCACAGCAGGACTTCTACAACACCGCTAGAACAGAACTGAGGACTCTCCTAGGATTCTAAGATGGACTTCCACCATCACAGCTAGAACAGAACCTAGGACTGTCCTGAGATTCACAGCAGGACTTCCACCATCACAGCTAGAACAAAACTGAGGACTGTCCTGAGATTCACAGCAGGACTTCCACCTTCACAGCTAGAACAGAACCGAGGACTGTCCTGAGATTTACAGCAGGACTTCTACAACACCGCTAGAACAGAACTGAGGACTGTCCTAAGATTCTAAGACGAACTTCCACCATCACAGCTAGAACAGAACCTAGGACTGTCCTGAGATTCTAAGCAGGACTCCTACAACAAAGCTAGAACAGAACAGAGGACTATCCTGGGATTCACAGCAGGACTTACACAATCACAGCTAGAACAGAACAGAGGACTGTCCCAAGATTCAAAGCAGGACTTCCACCATCACAGCTAGAACAGAACTACGGACTGACCTGGGATGTTAAGCAGGACTTTCACCATCAGAGCCAGAATGGAGGACTGTCCTCAAACTCAAATCAGTGGCTCCCCTAACATTATATATAAGCGCTACCAGCTACTAGGCCAGCTTATACTTTGCAGAGTGTTTTTGCAATGTCCATCAGCCTGCTTCGCAGCAACGGTGCAGGGCTTTTCTGCACCCTAGGCAAAACTTCCGTTTACTGCTCCCCCATCCACACACCACCACATCCAGAACCTCAGGTGACGTCTTAGAACTTCAACACTTGCCATTTACATTAAGTTCAACAAGAACACCTCTCTGTGTCATCCTTAATTTTGTGATACACTCAGGGGCGCCCCTCAGATTCTGGAGCTCCTAGGCAGCTACCTAATGATAGAGCCGGCCATGCTGGTGTGGCATGCAACTAGAAAGAGCCCTCTCTGGGGCTTGGGTACGAGACCACAATGTCATTAAGCAGTACAGTCTAAGATTATGCAGTCACAAATTCTCTGTTTACGAGGTTTACAGCAGAAGGCTGACATTCATATTCATGAGCTCAACAAATGTGTACACGGGAGAAATACTTTTTTTTACATAAACGCGTTTATTAATAAGACAGAAGAAGACAGCTTATACATGAGACAGGAGGGAAGCGGCATCTCTGGGTCAGCCACCAGCCTGGTACTAATAGGAAGCCTGTTTGGTTTTATTGCAGCAGGGGAAACCGCTGCATTTCCTGTGTACAGGAGACCTGCAGTTATCCTTCATTCATAGGCAAACCAGTACATTGGTTTCCCTCTAACACAGCAACACTGTAATGGTGTCCTTATGATATAAACTCTCTCTGTTCCAGCACAGCACTGGTCATGCAGAGCTCTGTTGAGGGTTAATGTGACGCCTTGATGAACTGATTGTAGGTGAGCAAGTCATGGTTCACCCCTGTCTGAGCCTTCTGCTCCAGGAACAGGCCCAGGGGGTCTCTATGTGGCAGGGAGATGCTGCGACTCCAGGGCGGCTCAGTGACACCCAGCAGATCTCTAACCAGCTGGGAGATGGCCTGTGGAGGAAAACACAGTGTAACAGGCTATTTAACAGCATGCACCTCACACCACTCCTACACTAGGAATAACAGCATGCGCCTCACAACACTCCTGCACTATGGATAACAGCATGCACCTCACAACACACCTGCACTAGGGATAACAGCATGCACCTCACACCACTCATGCACTAGGAATAACAGCATGCACCTCACACCACTCCTGCAATAGGGATAACAGCATGCACCTCACAACACTCCTGCACTATGGATAACAGCATGCACCTCACACCACTCCTGCACTAGGAATAACAGCATGCACCTCACAACACTCCTGCACTATGGATAACAGCATGCACCTCACACCACTCCTGCACTATGGATAACAGCATGTACCTCACAACACACCTGCACTAGGGATAACAGCATGTACCTCACAACACACCTGCACTAGGGATAACAGCATGCACCTCACAACACTCCTGCACTATGGATAACAGCATGTACCTCACAACACACCTGCACTAGGGATAACAGCATGCACCTCACACCACTCCTGCACTAGGCATAACAGCATGCACCTCACAACACTCCTGCATTGGGGATAACAGCATGCACCTCACAACACTCCTGCATTGGCGATAACAGCATGCACCTCACAACACTCCTGCACTAGGAATAGCAGCATGCACCTCACAACAATCCTGCACTAGGGATAACAGCATGCACCGCACAACACTCCTGCACTAGGGATAACAGCATGCACCTCACACCACTCCTGCACTAGGGATTACAGCATGCACCTCACAACACTCCTGCACTAGGGATGACAGCATGCACCTCACACCACTCCTGCACTAGGGATAACAGCATGCACTTCACAACACTCCTGCACTAGGGATAACAGCATGCACCTCACAACACTCCTGCACTAGGGATAACAGCATGCACCTCACAACACTCCTGCACTAGGGATGACAGCATGCACCTCACACCACTCCTGCACTAGGGATAACAGCATGCACTTCACAACACTCCTGCACTAGGGATAACAGCATGCACCTCACAACACTCCTGCACTAGGGATAACAGCATGCACCTCACAACACTCCTGCACTAGGGATAACAGCATGCACCTCACACCACTCCTGCATTAGGGATAACAGCATGCACCTCACAGCACTCCTGCACTATGGATAACAGCATGCACCTCACAACACACCTGCACTAGGGATAACAGCATGCACCTCACAGCACTCCTGCACTAGGGATAACAGCATGCACCTCAAAGCACTCCTGCACTAGGGATAACAGCATGCACCTCACAACACTCCTGCAATAGGGATAACAGCATGCACTTCACAACACTCCTGCACTAGGGATAACTGCATGCACCTCACAGCACTCCTGCACTAGGGATAACAGCATGCACCTCACAACACTCCTGCAATAGGGATAACAGCATGCACCTCACAACACACCTGCACTAGGGATAACAGCATGCACCTCACACCACTCCTGCACTAGGGATAACAGCATGCACCTCACAACACTCCTGCACTAGGGATGACAGCATGCACCTCACACCACTCCTGCACTAGGGATAACAGCATGCACCTCACAACACTCCTGCACTAGGGATAACAGCATGCACCTCACAACACTCCTGCACTAGGGATAACAGCATGCACCTCACACCACTCCTGCACTAGGGATAACAGCATGCACCTCACACCACTCCTGCACTAGGGATAACAGCATGCACCTCACAACACTCCTGCACTAGGAATAACAGCATGCACTTCACAACACTCCTGCACTAGGGATGACAGCATGCACCTCACACCACTCCTGCACTAGGGATTACAGCATGCACCTCACAACACTCCTGCACTAGGGATGACAGCATGCACCTCACACCACTCCTGCACTAGGGATGACAGCATGCACTTCACAACACTCCTGCACTAGGGATAACAGCATGCACCTCACAACACTCCTGCACTAGGGATGACAGCATGCACCTCACACCACTCCTGCACTAGGGATGACAGCATGCACCTCACACCACTCCTGCACTAGGGATAACAGCATGCACTTCACAACACTCCTGCACTAGGGATAACAGCATGCACCTCACACCACTCCTGCACTAGGGATAACAGCATGCACCTCACAACACTCCTGCACTAGGGATGACAGCATGCACCTCACACCACTCCTGCACTAGGGATGACAGCATGCACTTCACAACACTCCTGCACTAGGGATAACAGCATGCACCTCACACCACTCCTGCACTAGGGATAACAGCATGCACCTCACACCACTCCTGCACTAGGGATAACAGCATGCACCTCACACCACTCCTGCACTAGGGATAACAGCATGCACCTCACAACACACCTGCATTAGGGATAACAGCATGCACCTCACAACACTCCTGCACTATGGATAACAGCATGCACCTCACAACACACCTGTACTAGGGATAACAGCATGCACTTCACAACACTCCTGCACTAGGGATAACAGCATGCACCTCACACCACTCCTGCACTAGGGATAACAGCATGCACCTCACACCACTCCTGCACTAGGGATAACAGCATGCACCTCACACCACTCCTGCACTAGGGATAACAGCATGCACCTCACAACACACCTGCATTAGGGATAACAGCATGCACCTCACAACACTCCTGCACTATGGATAACAGCATGCACCTCACAACACACCTGTACTAGGGATAACAGCATGCACCTCACAGCACTCCTGCACTAGGGATAACAGCATGCACCTCAAAGCACTCCTGCACTAGGGATAACAGCATGCACTTCACAACACTCCTGCACTAGGGATAACTGCATGCACCTCACAGCACTCCTGCACTAGGGATAACAGCATGCACCTCACAACACTCCTGCACTAGGGATAACAGCATGCACCTCACAACACACCTGCACTAGGGATAACAGCATGCACCTCACACCACTCCTGCACTAGGGATAACAGCATGCACCTCACAACACTCCTGCACTAGGGATGACAGCATGCACCTCACACCACTCCTGCACTAGGGATAACAGCATGCACTTCACAACACTCCTGCACTAGGGATAACAGCATGCACCTCACACCACTCCTGCACTAGGGATAACAGCATGCACCTCACACCACTCCTGCACTAGGGATAACAGCATGCACCTCACACCACTCCTGCACTAGGGATAACAGCATGCACCTCACAACACACCTGCATTAGGGATAACAGCATGCACCTCACAACACTCCTGCACTATGGATAACAGCATGCACCTCACAACACACCTGTACTAGGGATAACAGCATGCACCTCACAACACACCTGCACTAGGGATAACAGCATGCACCTCCACAACACTCCTGGATTGGAGATAACAGCATGCACCTCACAACACTCATGCATTGGCGATAACAGCAGTCGGGATCCCGACGTCAGGATACTGACTGTCGGTATTCCTCCCCACTGTCACACCATTATACCACACCTCTTCTGTGCTGGTGATAATAGTAGTGTAGTGGGGTAATGCTTCTGTGCTGGTGATAATAGCAGTGTAGTGGGGACCGTGCTTCTGTGCTGGTGATAATAGCAGTGTTGTGGGTGTCATGCTCCTATTATGGTTATAACAGCAGTGTATTTACGGATAGTGCTTCTGTGCTGCCAATAATAGCAGTGTAGTGGGCTCATGCTTCTGTGCTGGCAATAATGGCAGTGTATGTGGGGAATCAAGCCAGGACAATACTGTGTGAGAAATCATGCTCATGTGCCTGGGGTAATAACCAGTGTAGGCAGGGTTCTCAAGCTTCTGGGTGTATTAGTAGCATTGTGGGGATCGCTCAAGTGTGCTGGGGGCACTAGCAGTATTGCAAGGATCGCACAATAGTGTAATAGTGTACTCCCACTCACCTTCATGTCCTGGAAGTCAGTGACTCCAATCTGAGGGAGGCTGGAGCATGTAACGTAAATAAGTTTTCTGCCATTGATGCAGTTCTCTGTAAAACATGCCTGTAATAAGACTTATGGTCAGATCATATGACATATAATGTACAGTATACTGCATATTTCCCAGCTTATGGTATGTTACCGAGGGGGTACATTACAAGGAGTCTATTTATGAAGGCCGGCACTTCTGATTGTGTTTATGCCTGAAGCCTCACCTCACCAGTTAGAACACTGATCTTTTATATAATGGGAATAAATGCAGTCATAGCCACAGGGTTATAAAACACTAGTGCTTTGTAAGTAAACCCCACAATGTACTTCCACAAGGAGGTAACAAAACTAAATATAACAATTTAAAAATGAATAAATAAAACATACATTTTTAATATATATTTTATTTTTTATATATTTTATTATTATCATCCATTTGGTGCCACAAGGGGTCGGTAGCGCCGATGAACATAAACAGTTGTAAACAAAAGAGAAAAAATAAAACCATGTGATACAAGTAATATAAACATTGCTGGAAATGTCATAACACCCAGAATATTGCATATGTCATGATACCCACAAAAGCAGCGCAGACAGCAGAATATAGTAGTGGCACAGTAGTTGGGTCAGGGTCAGGAGGAATCTGGAAAAGGGGGCAGGGGTTGGGTCAGGGAGGAATTTGGGAGTAGGGGGTCAGAAATTAAATTTGGGGGTAAGGGGATGGGTCAGGGAGGAATTTGGGGGATCCTATCAGGATCCTGCCATTATGATCTCCGAGCGGATCAGTCACCTCATACTGCGGGAACCCCTGCCGCCTGATCCAGCCCCCGACATCCCGGCTACTCCAGCGCAAACAATCCGGCACCCGCGCCTCCATCTCTTCCCCCAGCGTCCCTAGCAACCACCGCTCCCTCAATGTCAGGTCTCCATGGCAACATTGCAGTACATCCGGTACGAAGCAGAAAATAATGCATACAGCGTGTGCTCGGATTTGATCGGCTAAGATCGGTGATCTTCGTCAAGTCCCGTTCCCGCCCACTACACGCAGGCCGGCGTGATTGGCTTACTGAATGTCCCGGTAGCGGCTGGCACTCCCCTCTCCGGACATTGCCGAACATTCCCGAGCTGAGGGATCCGCTGATGGCTCTGGCGCAGGATGCTGCTGCTGTATCCGGGGAGCTGTCCGGGACCCCTGGCAGTGACTGCACCGAGGCGCGGCAGGAGGGGGCTTCTGAGACGGGGTGCACCGAGGAGCCCACTAGTGATATCCCGGCAGGTGAGCAGCCTACACATGCTCCCCCACCAATCCTCTTTCCAAACCAGCGTCTCTCCCCGCAATGATGTGTGTGTGTGTGCTCCAGGGGGTGTCTGTGTGTAACCCCAGTTGCTGATAGGTATGTGTGTGTGTGTGTCTCCAGTTTCTTACAGGGGCCTCAGGGTGTCATTATGTGGCACCAGCCTGTGTCAGGGGGTGTCAATTTGTGTCCCTAGTCTGTCAGGAGTGTCAGTGTGTTGCGCCTGTCTCTGACAGGGGTGTGGGTGTGTGGCCCCAGCCTCTCTGACAGGGCTGTTTGTGTGTGTGTGGCCCCAGCCTCTCTGACAGGGCTGTGTGTGTGTGGCCCCAGCCTCTCTGACAGGGCTGTGTGTGTGTGTGGCACCAATCTCTGACAGGGCTGTATGTGTGTGGCCCCAGTCTCTGACAGGGCTGTATGTGTGTGGCCCCAGTCTCTGACAGGGCTGTGTGTGTGTGGCCCCAGTCTCTGACAGGGCTGTGTGTGTGTGGCCCCAGTCTCTGACAGCGCTGTGTGTGTGTGGCCCCAGTCTCTGACAGGGCTGTGTGCGTGTGTGGCCCCAGTCTCTGACAGGGCTGTGTGCGTGTGTGGCCCCAGTCTCTGACAGGGCTGTGTGCGTGTGTGGCCCCAGTCTCAGACAGGGCTGTGTGCGTGTGTGGCCCCACTCTCTGACAGCGCTGTGTGTGTGTGGCCCCAGTCTCTGACAGGGCTGTGTGTGTGGCCCCAGTCTCTGACAGGGCTGTGTGCGTGTGTGGCCCCAGTCTCTGACAGGGCTGTGTGCGTGTGTGGCCCCAGTCTCTGACAGGGCTGTGTGTGTGTGGCCCCAGTCTCTGACAGGGCTGTGTGTGTGTGGCCCCAGTCTCTGACAGCGCTGTGTGCGTGTGTGGCCCCAGTCTCTGACAGCGCTGTGTGTGTGTGGCCCCAGTCTCTGACAGCGCTGTGTGTGTGGCCCCAGTCTCTGACAGGGCTGTGTGCGTGTGTGGCCCCAGTCTCTGACAGGGCTGTGTGTGTGTGGCCCCAGTCTCTGACAGGGCTGTGTGTGTGTGGCCCCAGTCTCTGACAGCGCTGTGTGTGTGTGGCCCCAGTCTCTGACAGGGCTGTGTGTGTGTGGCCCCAGTCTCTGACAGGGCTGTGTGCGTGTGTGTCCCCAGTCTCTGACAGGGCTGTGTGCGTGTGTGTCCCCAGTCTCTGACAGGGCTGTGTGCGTGTGTGTCCCCAGTCTCTGACAGGGCTGTGTGCGTGTGTGTGGCCCCAGTCTCTGACAGGGCTGTGTGCGTGTGTGGCCCCAGTCTCTGACAGGGCTGTGTGCGTGTGTGGCCCCAGTCTCTGACAGGGCTGTGTGCGTGTGTGGCCCCAGTCTCTGACAGGGCTGTGTGCGTGTGTGTGGCCCCAGTCTCTGACAGGGCTGTGTGTGTGGCCCCAGTCTCTGACAGGGCTGTGTGTGTGGCCCCAGTCTCTGACAGGGCTGTGTGTGTGGCCCCAGTCTCTGACAGGGCTGTGTGTGTGTGTGTGTGGCCCCAGTCTCTGACAGGGCTGTGTGTGTGTGGCCCCAGTCTCTGACGGCTGTGTGTGTGTGTGTGTGTGTGTGTGTGCGTGCGCGTGCATCCCCAGTCTCTGGCTAGTGTAGCTGATATTGGTAGTTCTGGGCTTAGCTATCCTCTGTAATTTCTGCAGAGGGGAAATGTGCAGCTAAGGACCACAGTGCAAGGGCCACGGAGTATCTAATTCCCCTCACATTTACTATTGCTTTTACCCCTGTGGCTACGCCTCTGTGATGATCTATGCTGCGATACCATGAAAACGCTGGGGGTGGTCCAGTGTTATGCGTTAGGGATGGAACCTTGCACATAATGTGAGGTTATGTGAGTTCAGCCCCCTCACATAACCCTATATGTGCAACCCAGCAAAGCTTCTAACAATTTATCTGTAGGTTGTGTGTATTCAGCCCCGGCAACAGGTGTGGGGTCAAAGGGTACACCTGTACCGGGCCCCGACCTTGTAAGGTCCCAGGGGGCTGTGAGCACAGCTGCACAATATCTTGCCTAGCAGTGGTTTATAAAGGTGCCTGCCAGCCGGTCTGGGTTCTTATTGAAAGGAACTTATTGCCCCCTTCAATAACCCCCCTGGGCCTGGTCATCTCCCTACTGAGTTTAGTGACATCACGTACTGCACAATGCTGCACACTACCATTGCTATCCCCCCTTCTGACCATGCAGTGATGGCGGTCTATTCGCCTAGGAGGAGCCGGACTGCAGGAGAGACCCAGGCAGCAAGGAGTAGAGCCTGGAGCATTTATATGGTGCCGGAGATACCAGGGGGATGTGTAGTAAAAGTGGCAGTGTGGTGCTATTATGACCACTGTGCTCAACAGATTTTTATTACATTGCATCATAAATATTATCTATTTTGTTGTTATTTTTTTGTAACAATTAAAAAAAAACAACACACATTCAATATGTAAGTAATAAAATATGCTGCTCAATATGTAGGGTTGGGGTACCGGGCCCCAAGATTTCTGTTGGCAGCCCTGTGTATGTATAACCTCCGAGGCCCATAGAAGTATAGTTCGGCCACTGGCCAGAGCAGTGTGTTAGTCGTCATGCTCTGTGCAGCCATTCTCTGGGCTGGTGAAAGCTGAGTATGTTACAGGTTTCTTTATTTCCCTCATTTGACTGCTAGAAATCTCCCGTCTGTTAGTCAAACATATTCAAATAACTGTCCTGCCATAAAATAACTTCTGTTTTCCACACGGGCACCATGCATCCAATCACTTCCCGTATCTGCCTGTGCAGGGTGTAACCATCTGTCGCTCACCGGGAAAGTGGCAGCGCTACGTATATATACACAGTATACACAGCAGATTGTCAAATGGGGTAAATATGCTGAAGTGTGAGATGTTGACTTATCCTATCAAATTATAGCTTTTATTCTCTAGAAGGTGTGTGTGTGGAATCATTTGGCTTTTTACATGCCATTGGCGTAAACCAGCCAATCCTGCCCCTAACTATCGCTGCCCCCCGTTGTCTGCTCACCCCTAAATATCACTCCTGTCCCCTCTTCTGCTTTCCCTTACCTCTCACTCCTGTCCCCTCTTCTGCTTTCCCTTACCTCTCACTCCTGTCCCCCCTTCTGCTGTCCCCTATCACTCCTGTCCCCCCTTCTGCTGTCCCCTATCACTCCTGTCCCCCCTTCTGCTGTCCCCTATCACTCCTGTCCCCTCTTCTGCTATCCCCTAACTATCACTCCTGTCCCCCCTTGTGCTATCACTCCTGTCCCCCCTTGTGCTATCCCCTTGTGCTATCACTCCTGTCCCCCCTTCTGCTATCCCCTAACTATCACTCCTGTCCCCCCTTCTGCTATCCCTAACTATCACTCCTGTCCCCCCTTCTGCTATCCCTAACTATCACTCCTGTCCCCCCTTCTGCTATCCCTAACTATCACTCCTGTCCCCCCTTCTGCTGTTCCTTAACTATCACTCCTGTCCCCCCTTCTGCTGTCCCCTAACTATCACTCCTGTCCCCCCTTCTGCTATCCCCTAACTATCACTCCTGTCCCCCCTTCTGCTATCCCTAACTATCACTCCTGTCCTCCCTTCTGCTATCCCTAACTATCACTCCTGTCCCCCCTTCTGCTGTCCCCTAACTATCACTCCTGTCCCCCCTTCTGCTGTCCCCTATCACTCCTGTTCCCCCTTCTGCTGTCCCCTATCACTCCTGTTCCCCCTTCTGCTGTCCCCTATCACTCCTGTCCCCCCTTCTGCTATCCCCTAACTATCACTCCTGTCCCCCCTTCTGCTATCCCCTAACTATCACTCCTGTCCCTCCTTCTGCTATCCCCTAACTATCACTCCTGTCCCCCCTTCTGCTATCCCCTAACTATCACTCCTGTCCCCCCTTCTGCTATCCCCTAACTATCACTCCTGTCCCTCCTTCTGCTGTCCCCTAACTATCACTCCTGTCCCTCCTTCTGCTGTCCCCTAACTATCACTCCTGTCCCCCCTTCTGCTGTCCCCTAACTATCACTCCTGTCCCCCCTTCTGCTGTCCCCTAACTATCACTCCTGTCCCCCCTTCTGCTGTCCCCTAACTATCACTCCTGTCCCCCCTTCTGCTGTCCCCTAACTATCACTCCTGTCCCCCCTTCTGCTGTCCCCTAACTATCACTCCTGTCCCCTAACTATCACCCCTGTCCCAACTTCTGCTGTCCCCTAACTATCACTCCTGTCCCCCCTTCTGCTGTCCCCTAACTATCACTCCTGTCCCCCTCATTTCTTTATTGCATCCTAGAACATCCTTTGCCAATACTACCAATCAGAAAGAAATTGATTGGTTGCTTTGGGCAAAATCCCCTCTTCATTTGTAGAAGCCCGAATATATTTGCCCTGTGTTCCCCACAGCAGTACAGCGAATCTTCATAAATAATAGTAATATTATGTCCTCACCTGGGCACAGGTAATTGGTAGATTTGTTTTGGGCTCCCCAGGGATTGGTGATTAAACACGTGTCATCCCCTGGGCACTGTGTGCGACTAAGTACAGATCAGAGCTCGGTAACACTCCTCCATCAGGGTACATCTGTGTATTTATAGGCATCCTCCATGGTGTGTAAGACTTACATCATATGTAACGTGGTCCCAGGAGGCCACCAGTTCTCCATTAACTCTTCCACACTCATTTGGAATAGTGTTAATTAAATATTGTATGCTGATAATTAGCGACTACAGATTCCATTTGCGCTCCGCACTGTCCTATAATGTGCTGCACATCCCCTCTGTCTTTTCCCAGGATGCATTTACAGAATGATGGAAATGTAATAATAAAAAAAAATGATTACAATTGATATTCAAAGTCCTGCTCCGGTTGCCAATGACCGGATAGGCTGAAATCTCAGTGATGTCACTGATTCCTGGTGAATAGGTAGGCTGGTTTTTCATTATTGACTATTGGTTCAGCCAATGAAATGGCTGCATTCACTGTGTGTCGATAGGTACTTTTTGTAGGGAAGAGATGGACGGATAGTGATGGATTAGTGCTTGTTTCCCTGTAATTGTACATCATGTCCTCCTCCTTGGGTGTAGATGATTCCTAAGTGTTATTTCTCTGGATAAATTCTATGGATGTTCTCTTTCTGTAGATGAAGTGGTGCCCGCTGGGAATGAGAATCCGGCTGAAGAGGAGGCGGCAGCGATATCGGCGCAGGAGTCCGAGAATACGGAATGTCCCGGCAGTGAAGTGTATGTCCCCGCATATCCCAAACCCCTGCGCTGTGCGTGAGTGACACAAAGGAGCTAATCTGTCTCTGTCTGTCT
>NC_139228.1:56449049-56496549 GCF_055691185.1 Crinia signifera
CCCCCGTCTGCCCCCATCACCCCCAGGTACATTTATTTATTTATTTATTTATTTACAGGTTCTTATATAGCGCAGCAGATTCCGTTGCGCTTTACAATAGTAGACAGTGATAAAACAAACTGGGTAACAACATACAGACTTGGAGGTAGGAGGGCCCTGCTGCAAGCTTACAATCTATAGGGATATAGGGGGAAACACAAGGACAGGCACCAGTAATACCATAGCAGTCCCACCAAGTTACAAGTCCAGAAGGGTAGCTATATAATACATAAGTGCCTCAGAGGGTTATGCATGTAGAACTTAAACATTATAGGCTTGCCTGAAGAGGTGAGTTTTCAGGGAACGCTTGAATGTTTGGAGGCTATTGGAGAGTCTTATTGTGCGTGGAAGGGCATTCCATAGGATGGGAGCAGCCCGATGAAAGTCCTGTAATAGTGAATGGGAGCTGGTGATCCGTGCAGAAGAGAGACGCAGATCTTGTGCAGAGCGGAGTGGTCGAGATGGGAGATATTTTGTGATAAGTAGAGAGATATATGCTGGTGCAGTATGGTTAATAGCTTTATAAGTTAGTAGAAGTGTTTTGTATTGAATACGGTAAGATACAGGTAACCAATGGAGGGACTGGCAGAGCGGATCAGCAGATGATGAGCGTCTTGCAAGGAAGATCAGCCTAGCAGCAGCATTTAAAATGGATTGTAGTGGTGAGAGTCTGTTCTTGGGAAGACCAGTCAGGAGACTATTGCAATAATCAATGCGGGATATAATGAGTGCATGTATAAGAGATTTAGTAGTTTCTTGTGTGAGATACGGTCGTATTTTGGATATGTTCTTTAGATGCATGTAACATGATTTGGAGACAGATTGAATGTGGGGAAGAAAGGACAGGTCAGAGTCGAGGATGACCCCTAAGCAACGAGCTTGTGGGGTAGGGTAGATGGTCGAGTTGTCAACAGTGATGGAGATATCAGGATGGTAACTGTTCTTAGTTGGCGAGAATATAAGTAATTCTGTTTTTGAAATATTGAGTTTGAGTTGGCGGGAAGACATCCAAGATGAGATGGCAGAGAGACATTCTGAAACTCGGCCCAAAACCACTGGTGACAAGTCTGGGGTTGATAGATAGATTTGAGTATCATCCGCATATAAGTGATACTGAAATCCGAAAGAGCTTATTAGTTTGCCAAGAGAGGAAGTATAGATGGAGAACAGCAGAGGACCTAAGACTGAGCCTTGCGGAACTCCGACTGACAGAGGTAGTGAAGAGGAAGTAGAGTCAGAGAAGCGAACGCTGAAAGAGCGATCAGATAGGTAAGATGTGAACCAGGAAAGGGCTGTATCATTAAGACCTAGGGAGTGTAGTGTTTCTACAAGAAGAGTGTGATCCACAGTGTCAAATGCAGCAGATAGATCTAGAAGAATAAGTAGTGAGTAATGGCCTTTAGCCTTAGCAGTTACCAGATCATTCACCACTTTAGTCAGTGCTGTCTCAGTGGAGTGTTGAGAGCGGAAGCCTGACTGAAGCGGGTCTAATAGGGTGTGAGAGTTAAGAAAGTTTGTGATGCGAGAGTAGACAAGTCTCTCCAGTAGCTTAGAGAGGCATGGGAGCTGAGAGATAGGACGATAGTTAGAGAGAGAGTTAGGGTCAGAATTCTGTTTTTTTAGAATAGGAGTAATCACTGCATGTTTGAGCAGAGATGGAAAAGTACCAGTAGCAAGAGAGAGATTGCAGATGTTAGTTAAGGTTGGAATAAGCACAGGAGATAGATTTTTTATAACTTGTGCAGGTATAGGATCAAGAGGAGAGGTAGTAGAGTAGGAGGATAAGAAGAGTGCAGATACTTCCTTTTCATTTGTGGGCTCAAATGAAGAGAAAGTGCCAGAGGGTTCAGGTAGGGAAGAGAGCGGGTTAGAGGTAGTAGAAGAGCATACCATTTCATCTCGGATGTTATCAATCTTGTCCTTAAAGTAGGAGGCAAGTTCTTGTGCACTGATGGTAGCCGGTGGGGGAGGAGGGGGAGGGTACAGAAGAGACTTGAAGGTGTTAAAAAGTCGCTTAGGGTTGGTGGCATGAGAAGAGATGAGAGATTGGTAGTATGTTTGTTTGGCAGTGTCCAAAGCATTGCAGTAGGAGTAGTAGCTAGTCTTATATGTGAGGAAATCAGTCATATTACGAGATTTACGCCATTGGCGTTCTAATTTACGTGACTGATTTCGTAGTTGTCTTGTTGCTTTGGAGTGCCATGGTTGGCATCTAAGCCTACGTGGGGTATAGTGGGTAGCTGGAGCCACTTCATCAAGGGCTGTTTCAAGAGTCTGGTAGAGGTGGGAAACAGCAGAGTCAGGAGAGGTAAGTGTAGAAATTAGTGAGAGCTGTTGTTGCAGGGAGGTGGTAAGTTGTGGAAAATTTATAGCTTTAGTATTTCTGCGGGTTAGAGCAGGCATGCATGATTTCTGTGTCAGTGAGCTTGGGGTAATGGAGGAGAGCGAGAGGGTTATGAGATTGTGATCAGAGAGAGGGAAGGGAGTGCTAGTAAAATCAGAGACTGAGCACAGCCTGGTGAAAACAAGGTCCAGGCAGTGACCTTCCTCATGAGTAGCGGCGTCTGACCACTGGGAGAGGCCGAGAGAGGAGGTTAGAGAGAGGAGTTTGGAAGCATGCACAGATTGTGGACTGTCAATAGCAATATTGAAGTCACCCAGGATGATAGTGGAGATGTCAGAGGATAAGAAATGGGGAAGCCAGGCAGAGAAATTTTCCAGAAATTGAGATTTGGGAAGCCCAGGTGGGCGATAGATAGCAGCCACACGCAGAGAGAAAGGGGAAAAAACCCTAATAGAGTGAACTTCAAATGATGTAAATGTGAGTGAAGGAACTGGTGGTAGAACGGAGTATGTGAAGGCTTGTGACAGTAATATACCAACTCCACCTCCTTTGCAGTTACCAGGCCTGGAGGTGTGAGTGAAATGGAAACCTCCATGTGACAGTGCTGCAGGCGAGGCCGTGTCTGATTGTGTGAGCCAGGTTTCTGTAACTGCCAGCAGGTTGAAATTGTGAGAGATGAAGAGGTCATGGATGTGGATGTTAATTTATTGCAAACAGAGCGCGCATTCAATAGGGCACATTTAAGTTGTTTGGGGTGTGGTGGGAGGCATGTGATATTTATGAGGTTTGATGAATTTCTAGTCTTAGAAGCAATTAAATCTGAATGGGACAGGTTATTGGGGCCTGGGTTTGGTGATATGTCACCAGCTAATAAGATTAAAAAGGAGAGATAGATATAGGTGGATGATTGTGTTTTTTTGTATTGGTGATGGGAAGTGGATGTGAAAGTACAAGTAGAGAAGTAAGTAAAGAGCTCATGAGTGCTTAGAAGAGGGGAGTGCATAATGGAAGAGGCAATGTGCACAGAATTGTGAGTATCAGGGAGATTATAGGATGGTTGAAGTTTGGTGATTATGCCGTGTAATGAAATGAGAAGTAGCAATGTAGTGAGCATGATCTGAATATGTTTGTGATCAGGTACATGTGTGTATTATATAGTATCTGTTACCCCATATCCCCCCACCTGTCCATCACCCCCAGGTATATGTGTGTATTATATTCCCTGTTACCCCATATGCCCCCACCTGTCCATCACCCCAGGTACATCATGTGTATATTATAGTATCTGTTACCCCATATCCCCCCACCTGTCCATCACCCCCAGGTATATGTGTATATTATATAGTACTTGTGTTACCCCATAAACCACACACACACACACACACACACACACACACACACACACACACACACACACACACACACACACACACCACAACCCTGTCCTGGATGTGACCTGCTCCCTCAGTACATTATCTGAGTCTCTCTGTGTTCTATGTCTCTCTCTGCAGTAAGGGAAGTCGGATGGGATTCCAGCTGCCGTTACCTCTCCCCCTCCCCAAACATTTGCTTCTCTTCAGCTTGGGGGATTGGAGCTCCTACACAAGAGACACCTTTGTGACCGCTCAGCTCAGTACGGGGTCCGGACAGCCGCAGCATATTGGGAAGCTGTCATCTGGCTGCAGGTAATGGGCATCACAGTCCCTACAGGGGGCTCATCTACAGGATCCGGACTAGTAATGGGGTGATATGTCGGCAGAATGAGGTCACTGGTGAGGGGCTTCCCTGTCTCCCCTTGTTATTACAGTAATCTTCAGCTATACTGTCATGGCTGCTCCATGTGTAATGTATGGCATCAGACAGGGATGGAAGATCTGGTATGGTGCTTGGTTCCATGTACATCCTGCCGGTATTATCCCTCCTATCTGTGTCCCTGTAGGTCACTAGTATGGGAGGGGGAGTGGAGCCTGGACACCGTCATGGCTGCTCCCAGTATAATGTATGACATCACAGACAGGGATGGAAACATTGGTATGGTGCTTGGTTCCATGTACATCCTGCTGGTATTATCCCTCCTATCTGTGTCCCTGTAGGTCACTAGTATGGGAGGGGGAGTGGAACCTGGACATTGTTATGGATTGCGTGAAGTTGTCTGCTCAAGGAATTCCGGCCAAGCTGTTTCTGACTGTAACTGGGAAGGTAACAATAGCACCTATATGATTTCCCATTTACCAATGTCCTCGTACTACCAGGATAAAACTGAGGCATCTTCCGGCACTGGGTCGCCCATGTGTTCTGCCTGCAAGTCACCAAACGTCTGCCTTTTAACTCTCCTGTATTGTATGCTGGTCATCCAATGCCTTGCATCTGCTGTCTAGTAATGATCTGCTCTCTTCTGGCTGGTCACCCACCCACTGCTTTGTATCTGCTGTCTGCCTGTCCCTCGCTCTCTACCCTTGCTGGTCACCCACCACCCAAACTCCAATAAGGAGTGTAAACATCAATTTGGTCGCGTCAATTTGTTTTTATTATTTTATTTTATTTTAATATTTTTTTATATATTTTTTTTTATTTCAGTTTATTTATTTTTATTTCATTTCATCTACTCCTCTTTACTTATCTCACTGCTATTATCATTATACTTACCTGCGTCTGCACTCTGCATATCTACGGTACCCACCCACCTCCCTCTCCTTAGCGCTTGTAAAAACTTCACTATTCATCCTCCTATTTATATCAAGCTGCTTTTACCCTCTAGCGCAATTCCTTTTAAAAGGAATTTATTCCTTTTTCTCTGCATCCAAGTGGTCACCCACCCTCTGCCTTGTCTATTACCTGCTTTATGACAGTCATCTGAATGCTGGTCAATCAGTCTCTGCCCTGTGTCTTCCATCACTGCATGCTTGTCACCTCCCCTTTATGGTCGTTCTGTAGTATGCTGGTCACCCCCCCTGTGCTGGATGTTCCCTCTGCTGGTCACCACCACCCCTCCCCCCCTGCGCTGGATGTTCCCTCTGCTGCCCCCCCTGCACTGGATGTTTCCTCTGCTGGTCACCCGCCATCCCTGCGCTGGATATTTCCTCTGCTGGTCACCCGCCCCCCTGCGCTGGGTCTTCTGTCTGTAGTTTGTGACCCTAATTTGTGGCTGTACTTTGCTCAGGTCATGAAAGGTTCGGGGTTCAGTAGCAGCACCCCAGCCAGGAGACGACTTGGCGTTGAACCACCCAGTAGCCCTCTGCTCTCGGAGAGCACGATTGCCCATGTGAGACTATTGGAAGCTCCTAGAGAGGTACGTACCCCATTGTCCCGAGGATGGCTCCTGTTTGGGTTCTGCGGGATGTGTACAGTATATTATTTGCTGGACATTATACGCCATCCCAGTAATATGGTCACAGGGATAAAGTGTGGGTGAATTTTCCCCGGGAAGGGCCCTACACACACATACTGTATATTAACGTTCTACTTCTTTCCAGGAAGAAGACCATATCGCAGAGACCCCCCAGCTGGCCACCAGTGTCGTACTGACAGACTCGCCACCTCTAAAGAAAGTGGCTTTAAATCCACCTGCCAACATGAAGGAAGCCATGCCAGGAGGGCAGGATCCATACAAGAGGCCAAACATACCCCGAAATCCCAGGAGGCTTCGCTTTGGCAGCAAAGGCTCGGAGGATGGTACCCCTGGGGCAGGTAAGTGGCTGATATTATACTGTACATGACAGTCTCTACTGTCCCTTATATTCAGACAATAGGCACAAAATAAGGGGGGGGGGGGTGATGCTGTGACACGGACTCATGGAAAGGTTACCCCGTGTCACTCACTTTTGACAAATTTCTGAATGTCTGTGCCCACCTCTGCCCTGGTGTATACCTTTCTCTGTCCCCTTCTGCCACTGGATGTACCCTCCCTTGCCCGCTCCAGCCTTGGGTCAGCCTTTCCCTACCTATTCCTGCCATGGGGTGTACCTTTCCCTACTTTCCTTGTTCTGCCTGCTCCTGCCCCAGGTCTACCTTTCACCGCCCCCTACTGCCTCTTCCAACCCCCTAATGCCCTGGGTATGCTTTTACCTGCTGCACCTGGCACAGGGTGTACCTCTCCCTATCTGCTCCTGCCCTGGGTCTGCTTTTACTTACCCGCTCCTGCCCTGGGTCTGCTTTTACCTGTTGCACCTGGCACGGGGTATAACTCTACCTACCCGCTCCTGCCCTGAGTGCTTTTATTTGCTGCACCTGGCACGGAGTGTACCTCTCCCTGCCCGCTGCTGCCCTCGGTCTGCTTTTAACTGCTGCACTTGGCATGGCGTGTACCTCACCCTACCCGCTGCTGCCCTGAGTCTGCTTTTAACTGCTGCAAAAGGCATGGTGTGTACCTCACCCTACCCGCTCCTGCGCTCATCTGCCTTTCCTTTTTAAGTAACAGGCTCTGCCCCAAAGCCTAGGAAGGGCGACTTCGGTCACACTTCTTCTTTTCAGCCCGTAATGCTGGGTACACACCAGGACGACTAGGGCCCGATCCCCTCAATCTAGATCCAATTCCGACCAATTGGATGTAGATTGTGTGCTGATTGGGCCCTTTTCTGTCCTGGTGTGGACCGATACCGATCCGATGCGCGGTCCCGCGGGTCGGTCGGTCGTTATTGAGATCCTACCTGCTGCAGGTAGGATCTCAATGACGACCATACAGTCGGGTGCGGGTTGCCATCGGATCGGACCCGCTCACGGTGCACATCGTAAGCGGGTCGTGCCCCCCCGCGTCACCGTGAGCGGGTCGGACGAGACACTGACGACCCGCTCACGCCCTGGTGTGTACCCTACATAAGTCCCTTTATGGATTGTTTATCCCCTCAGTGTACCCCTCAGCACGGTGGTGGCAAAGCGTCTGCCTTTGTGATCCAGATACAGCCATTCTGATTGGTGGAGAAGGAGCCAATGAGAAGCCATGTCGTGACTCACTGTGGAAGCTGGAAATAGGTACACCTAGCGTGTGTGTCCCCCTCCCCAAGTCCTTCAAGCGGCCCGTCTTGTACAGAGCAGTATATGGTTGCCAGTGGTGTAGCACAGTCTGTAAAATGATAGACGCTGATTGGTTAGCTTTCTCCATGTTATCTCTCTCCTAGATTTGATAGATCTCCCCCTAAGTGTTTTGAGAGAGACATACTTTAAGTTCTCTCCCCTATAACAGGACCGAGATTAGAGGTTACAGCTTGAGTGGAATCCCACACCTCTTTCACACATATTGCTAAGTGATTCTCACTGTTCCAGACCCCTAATGTCCTGCTCATCTTCCCTTTGCCCCAATTAGACAGTGACTTCTGGTTCCAGATGGACAGCTCGTGTTCCGGCTCTGCTCCGCAGTGTTCCCGGGGCCACACTGCGACCTTTGATCCCGAGAGCAAGAAGGTGTTTGTGTGTGGAGGGATGCGAGAGAGCCGCTGGTTCAGTAATATCTATATGCTGGACACTCTGGACTGGAAGTGGACGTTGGTCACCGTAAGTGTTGGCCACCTCTGCAAGGGCACAGTGTACGGATCAGTAACTTACATGGCTTTACATCCTACCACAGGCGGTGGGGAAGGTCCCTACTTTGTCCTACCACAGCGCCACCATGTACCAGCGAGAGCTCTACGTGTATGGAGGTCTATGTCCACAGCCGGGAGTAGAATCTGGATGCTCCACCAATTCTCTTTATATCTTCAATCCGGAGTTCAAGATCTGGTACCAGCCCATTGTGGAAGGAGAGAGGCCACTGCCGCGATTCGGGTGAGTCACCAATGCAGCCATAGTCATTGGGGTCCTCTCTCAGGCCAGACTAGTCAATGTTGCTGGACCAGAGCTGCTGAGAGTAGAGTTAGTGGATGATGCCTGAAGAAGAGCCTGAAATGGCCACCTAGAGAGAGACGCTTCACGTGGCCCTGCCCCAACGGGTATAAAAGATTAGTGGGTTAAGGTAGACTGGTGTAAGGGGTCTTACCGCCCCGCTCTCCTCTGTTCCAGTCACAGCTCCACGCTCCTGGGTAACCGCCTTGTCCTGTTTGGAGGTCGGCGCTCGCCGTCATCCGTTTATCTGAATGATGTACATATCCTGGACCTGGGTGAGTGTAAGTCCGGCAGTCTCCCATTAGCTCATTACTCCATATCCGGCGCATACTCTACTATTCACACGTAAGTGCTGTAATCTACCCGGTAATTCTTTCTTCCACAGGTTACATGGAATACACAGCCGTGACCCTCTCACCCTCCTCTGAGAAGCCAGCCCCACGCTGGTGAGATATCTGTCAGCTTATATGGGGGGTGGGGGCGCTGCGGTCATCCCTGGGCTGCCGCCATAGACCCCCCAGAGCGGTCTGTATAACAAACTGCTCCTCCTGGCAGGTCACCACTGTCTTTATAACTCGCTGCACATGCCGGTGATCAGCAAAAAATACCTATGTTGCACTATGGGCCATAGAATTCCATCTGCCGGCTCTTGGGTTGACCGCAGCTCTCTAAAGATTCCGTGACCTGACACAATCCAGAGACTGGCGTAGACCTTCCTCATAAGGTTCAGCCTGAGAGAATGGCTCATATCTTATGTGAACCAAGCTGCATTACTGTGCAACTCCTGCCTATGCCAAAAACAGTCAGAGCTTCTCAAACGTAGTCCTCAAGGTAGCCCAACAGTCCAGGTTTTAGGTATAAACATTGCTCAGCGCAAACCGTTAAATCCCGAGTTTGAGGTTTACATCAATGATGAATAAACCAGTAATATGTGGAACGCGCACCAGGGCCGCTGGCTATTTGTCTGCCGCCACCGTTGAAATGTCCGTGAGTAGGGATAGTCTGTAGGGGTAGAAGTTGCCCTGTACTGAGGGGGCTGATTCCGATTTGTACGTGAATGCCTCCGCCGCTGCTGTTTTTCTGCTGCGATTGAAGTCTCATTCCATCTCAATAAAGTCGCTGTGTGACCGCGGTGTATAAAGTCCATCAATAATAAAAATAAGGTCTCTCCAGGCTGCTTCCTGGGCCTTAGTTTGTTCGCACCAGGCCCCGCCTACTTGTGACATTATCAATAAGGAAATGTGTATTCATATGTTATGTGATCTCCATCCACCCCCTCCTCTAATATCGTCCTCATTACACTGTTTCTACCCTTGTGTGTTGGCAGTTTCCACGCCGCTATGCGGTTGTCTGAGCACAAGCTCCTGATCCACGGAGGATGTTCCGGAACCGGGGCCCTGAGAGACGCCTTCATCTTTAACCTCGGTAAGTGATCCGGCTCCGGTAGAAAACATAATACTCTGGAGTTTCTCCTCAATGGCAATTGGTTTTGTAGTGAATTCAATGTATAGAGGAGTAAGAACCGTGGCTAGGGGCTACATGGAAAATACTAAGCGCATAATGTGTTCCCAAAGACCGCCACCGTCATTGGACGCCTGACCACACGTGTGCATAGAGAATAGAACTGAGGTCTGCCCGCAGAGCCACCAAGTCACCAGGCTCTGGGGAGTACATTAAGGGGGGACCCCTATAGCTGAGACCACCCATGTTACAGGCCTTCCCCCTCGTGTTTAAGGCTCCTATATAAGCCATCGCCTTAGACATGGTTTGTGTCCTGTGACTTCCTTACACATTTACTGATATCGAGCCTTGTCTCTGCTCTGCCCACAGACACCATGTCCTGGAGCTCTGTCACATTTGGGGCAAACTCCCAGCTGCCTCGGGCCGGCCACTCCTTTTTTTTTTTTTAATTATTTTTATTTTCAATATGCAAAAAGACAAAACCAACATTAAGACATACACGCGATTCAAGATTACCGTGTTTCATATACAATTATTCATCTGCATTTTGTACAGTCAACTCGTTTTCGACATAGGTGGCCATGTGTATCATTTCATCTACTTATTAAACTTTTAAGATTAAGGTATTCTATCTCAACCCTCTCCCCAAACTTCTATAGTGTCTTGATTTATCCAGTGCCATTAAATATTATCCCACCGACTTTATCGGCGTCTTACTTTAACAAGTGCCAGTGCGAGTTATACTCTAAAAAAGTACATACAAGTGATTGTTTAGATATATATATAGACTTTTGTCCTAAGTTGAAACTTCTAACATCGTGTATCGTTCAAAACATGAAGTGAAATCTTTATACTAAAACATTGTTGAACACCCATAATCGAGCCCGAGTTGACTGTTAACATTCAGAAAACATGGTCCCATAAATCACATAAACTACAGTATATAACACTTACAATACAACCTTTATCCCCCCCTCCCGCCAGAACAAGCTTCGGTTCCTCCCCTCCCTCCTTGGTTTGCCTCTGACCGTAAAAATCTATCAAGATACACTGTCATCTCCTTTAGCTATTTTGTAATACTAAGTTGATCCATCTAGACCATACTGCCTCAAATTTCTTCTCTGCACCTCTAGCCAGATATATATACCTCTCGTGGTCCATTGTACTCTTAACTAGTGCCCGCCATTCCTCATAGGTTGGGCCCTCTACCGCCATCCACTTCCTTGCGATGCATACTTTTGCAATAGTACACAAATTCACTATCAGATCCCAGGTGTTTCTTGGTACTAACGCCCTGTCCCTTATGTTCAATATACATAGCTTAGGAGTGCACGCTCTCCTAGGGGTCCCCACTTGTACGAGGGAACCTATAACCCGGTCCCAAAAATCTTCAACCACTGGACAACTCCAAATCAAATGCAAAAAAGACCCCTCCGCCCCTTTACACTTGGGGCACACTGTCTCGGCCCTTCCTCCAAACTTCGCTAACTTAACAGGGGTTATATAAGACCTATGTGTAATAAATAGTTGAATCTGCTGAAATTTAAGTTGGGCTGTCGCTCTAGGGGTAGCTGCCAGGGCTTCTCGCCACTCCTCTTCGCTTATATTCCCAATATCTGCAACCCACTTGTTCTTTAAGGGGGCAAGATTATCTTCTCCTGCTTTCTCCAACAGTATTTTATATATCTGCGAAATCTGGTGATTTAATTTAATCTTTTTTAAAAGACATTTGGCTTTAGATTCCTCTATATTTGGACCCTTAGGCCCAAATTGGGCCACCAGTGCATGTTTCAATTGAAAATACCGAAAATTATAAGAGTTATCTAGATCAAATCTGTCTTTTAACTCTATAAAGGAGCAGTATGTCCCCTGTACATAAATTTGCCCGATCTCCGTTAGGCCTTTAATTCCCCAGGTTTTTTCTATCTGGAGGTCCTCCAATTCCCGAAATAGTTTTAAACTATAAAGGGGAGATTCAGGGTCTAACCCTTTACTACCCAAGATTTTATTCACTATTGCCCAAGTCTTAAGAATTTGTTTGAGGATTGGGGGCCACGAGTTTTTAATAGCGCCGGTTAAAAGTAGATGTAGGGGCGAGTACCCCGGAGTTATTGCACTTATCAAGTCTCTAATTACATCGGGGCCTTGTCCTGTATCTAAGCAAGTTTTCAAAGTCGACAACTGGGAGGATAAATAGTACAGCCAGAAGTCGGGTAAACCCAAACCCCCCTGTGACTTGGGCCTCGTTAAAACTTTTTGTCTAACTCGAGCTCTTTTTTTGTTCCATACTAGTGAAGAAATAATCCCCTCAAGAGTACGAAACCACTTATAGGGTAGATGGTGCGGGGCGTGTTGGATAATATATAGAATCTTCGGCTGTATAACCATTTTAATCAGGTTTACTCTCCCTGTCATTGACAGGGGAAGCTTGGACCAAGATGTTATTTTAGTTTTAATTTCATTTATCAAGGGGGTCAGGTTTAAATTCCCGAACTCCCCCGTATCGTTAGTTACCCATACTCCTAAATATAAAAATCTTTCTACCATCTGAAGTGGGATGACCGAGTCCAGAGGGGTGGGGATGAAGTTCCCAAGCCCAAGCGCAGATGATTTACTCCAATTAATCTTAAGACCAGACATGGTTCCGAAATGTTCTATCATGTCCAATAGGATTGGCATTGTATGAGCATAGTTATGAAGGAACAATAGGATATCATCAGCGTAAAGAGCTATACGATCCTCCCTTCCCCCCAGGGAGAGGCCCCGGATTCTGCCACTCGACCTAATCGCACAAGCCAATGGCTCCAATGTGATGGCAAAAAGTGCTGGTGATAGGGGGCATCCTTGACGGGTACCCCTCCCTACGGGGAAGGGAGGTGAAATGCGGCCATTGACCATAACACGTGCAGTTGGATGCGAATACAATACTTTAATCCATTTTATAAAACCTGGCCCTACCCCTATCCACTCGAGTGCCTTCCACAAGAAGTCCCATTCTACCGTATCGAACGCCTTGGCGGCGTCTAATGACACCACTGCAGCGTTCGTGGCCCCCGGTTGAGGTACCTGTATATGTGCATACAGTCTCCTCAAATTAGATGAAGAGGACCTGCCGGGAATAAAACCAGTCTGGTCTGTATGGATCAGATCCCCAAGGACGACATTTAGTCGAGTGGATAGGAGTTTGGCAAGGATCTTAATGTCACATGGGAGCAGTGAGATAGGTCTATATGACTCTCTAGCACACGGGTCTTTACCTTTTTTCAAAAGTGTTATTATTAAGGCTTCCGACATTGAGGGGGCCAAGCATCCTTTCTCATAGAGATTATTAAAAAGAGTAAGTAATTTTGAAGCGAAAAATTGGGGATATAGTTTGTACAAATCCTGAGGGAGCCCATCTGTCCCTGGGGCCTTACCACTAGGGCTTGCCTTGATGGCGTCAATTATCTCTTGGACCGTTAGTGGAGCCTCCAATCTAGCCATATCCTCCTGAGGGATTCTTTGATGGGGGATCTGGTCTAAGTAGGTCTTGATTTTATCTGCCCCACACTTAGTTGTTGATGTATATATATTTTTATAGTATTGTACAAAACTCTGCATTATGTCAGAGGTTGTGGTGTAGCATTCCCCGTTATCCCCAATTACTTTAGTTACTATAGTGGGCGATCTATCAGATTTTACTAACGCAGCGAGAAAACTCCCAGGTCTGTCCCCTTGTGCATAGATTTTATGATGTTTAAATACTTCACGTATCCTAGTCACATCCTTCAATTTATCCATCCAAGACCTCTGAGCCTCCAGCCAAGATTTTTTATTTTCCTCCGTTTTTTCCTTTACATATTTTTGTTCCGCCTTAACGCAGTTATTCTCTAATAATAATTCTTCTTGCTTACCTATTGCCTTAACCCTGGCGACCTCTCTAATTATGGAGCCCCGAAGATTTGCCTTAAAGGCGTCCCAAACAATTTCTGGGCCTGCTGTGCCTTGATTAAGGGACCAGAAACTTTCCCACTGCTCCTCCAGCCCCGAGCCTGGAGCCAATTTAGATAACCATTGTGTGTTAAGTCTCCAGTATACCAACCCTCTTTCGTCTCCGGGAATCACTGCCACTTCCAACGGGGAATGGTCCGATATGCCCCTGGCTTTATGTTTCACCCCTGAAACCCTGAGACAACAGGATTCGGTGCCCAGAGCCATATCGATTCTCGAGAAAGTATCATGTGTCCCGGAGAAGCAAGAGAACTCCCGGATTCCAGGGTTCCATATTCTCCATATATCTCTCAACCCCATATCATTAATAAAGGAAGAGAAGGGGGTACTTACACTAGCGATACTATGCTTGGGGGAATTCCATCTGTCCCAATATGGGTCCATTACATTATTAAAATCGCCAAGGACCATTACGGGGGTGTTGGGAGCTAGGGCCATAAATTCTGCCACTTTTTTCAGGACCTCGTAGTTAAACGGGGGAGGTATATACACTGATATTAACAGAAATTCAAACGTCTCCAACTTGCATCTCAGAAAAACAAATCTGCCGTAAGGGTCTACTTGTATCAAATCAGGTTTGAAGGATATGCCTTTCCTCACCAAGATAGAGACCCCCCTTGAGTTCGCGGTGTATGTCGAGTGGTAGGCCCACCCTACCCATGGTCTTTTAAGGGAGAGCACTCTTCCTCCCTCAAGGTGGGTCTCTTGAAGACAAGCAATATCCACGGCATTTTTACGTAGCTCATTCATAACTAATGCCCTTTTGAATTTATTATTTAGGCCCCTTACATTCCAAGATGTAATATTATATTTTATAAGACCCATTAACGATTCTTATTGATATTGGAAATAACACAGTAAGGACATGATAAACGGAGACTTAACTAAACATGAGGCGAACCCGGAAACGAAGCTTGTTCCAAAAAAACCCATCCCCTTCTCCCACCCCCCACCCTGCATGCCACCCCCCACCCCTGACATGCCTCCCCCTAGCCCAAACCCAACCCCCAGAAAGAAGCCCGATGGGGCAATATATATCAATATATGTAGTGAATTCAATGTATAGAGGAGTAAGAACCGTGGCTAGGGGCTACATGGAAAATACTAAGCGCATAATGTGTTCCCAAAGACCGCCACCGTCATTGGACGCCTGACCACACGTGTGCATAGAGAATAGAACTGAGGTCTGCCCGCAGAGCCACCAAGTCACCAGGCTCTGGGGAGTACATTAAGGGGGGACCCCTATAGCTGAGACCACCCATGTTACAGGCCTTCCCCCTCGTGTTTAAGGCTCCTATATAAGCCATCGCCTTAGACATGGTTTGTGTCCTGTGACTTCCTTACACATTTACTGATATCGAGCCTTGTCTCTGCTCTGCCCACAGACACCATGTCCTGGAGCTCTGTCACATTTGGGGCAAACTCCCAGCTGCCTCGGGCCGGCCACTCCTTGCTCAACCTGACTTCCTCCCACCTGACTGACTCCGACAAGGAAAAGCGCGGAAAGCGGAGTATGTGCAGGGTCCTCATCATCGGGGGGTCTGATGGGGCCGGAAACTTCTATAGCGACACCCCCAAGTTTAAACTGGACCTGGGTACTTAGTGAGGGGGAAGGAGGGGGTCTTTTTTTTATTTAATATATAAATATTAAATCTGTTGTCACTGCTATTCAGCTACAGAGGTGATTTGGGGGGGGGGGTAATTTATTACAAAATCAGCTGCACTAAAGAGTTTTTGTTTTAGATATTTCACAATGCAGTGACATAAGTGCCCACTAGAGGGAGGTGTTGGGGCTGTTTAATTGTATCACCTGTTGTGTTGTCACTAATAGAGATTTTTTATTATTATTATTATTATGATGTCATTTGTTTCTTCATTAGAGGTGATGTCTGTATACGTGTGAATTGTTAGTGGTGTAAGAGTGCCGTAAGGGGAGAGACTGGATGGTTTAGCAACTTTGGGGTACCAGGTTCTAGTACCCCATGGGCAACGGGTGTGCTCACACAGAATGCTTCATAAGTGCGGACCCTGCCACATATACATAACGCAAACACTCCATCACTAAAATCTTTATTCTCTCATGCTGACATATTTCTAATATAAAGGCACATAAGTGAGAAGCTGTCCATCATCCGTGGTGAGATTCCAGTCTCGGGGCGCCAGCTGTTCTGGGACCTCACGCTCTGAAGTCCGGGGGAGTATCTGGCTGCCGGCTGGGGTGGCTCACCTGAAATGCCTCCAGCTGGCACAGAGACTGGTTGATCCTGGAGATTGTGGGGTATGGGGTAATGTCCACCTTAAACCTACAATAAGAGCGGACATGGATGACAACATCAGGTGCCAGCTACAGCAGAATGGGGGTAACATTTAAGTGGGGATCACATGGTGAGGAACTCTGATCCCCACTAAACACGGTGTGAAGCTGCCGCAGAGTGGGGCAGAGATCAAGGTGAGTAATGTACAGAGTGTGAGTATAGGGGTTGGAAATGCTGATCCAACCTTTGTACATATGTGATACTCTGACAAAGCCATGTAGATGAACTGGGAGCTTGGTAACTTTGGCACGCGTTGGCCATGCCCAAAGATATAGGAGACACGTGTATGACACTGTGGAGCATGTGACTGGTGTGTGCGGGTGAAGACACCATGGGGGACTGTATGTGTGAAGGCGCCAGACGTGTTACTAACCGGGCAGTGTCTCACCTGTTGGCGTTGAACACCTGTGGAACCAGGCACGCATCAGCCATTGTCACCTGGAGGAGAAAGGATGGAAGGTGCTGATTATGACACCCAGGGTCACTCTATGCTGAGGGGGGGTCAATGACAAATGGATTTTGTACCAAGGTTATAGAGTACCTGCCAATGAATAATGCTCTAATGCGATTGCTGTAGCCAGATGATTAGTCTATGGCTACCACAATGTACACCCCGACCCTTTATCCCCCCTTCGGCAAAATAATATGATCCCTACCTCGTCCCCCACACAGTACCGGCCGGCTGTGTCCTTCAGCTGGAGCTCCAGTGCTGGAATTAGAAGAGAGCAGGTCAGTAACATAGTACATAGCCAACACAGCTGGAATGTTACTTAAACCATTTTAACTCAGCAGTGTAAATAACAAAATTTGTCTTACCTGGTAAATCTTTCTTCGAGCATGTCAGGGGCCACAGGCTTAACAGTGGGTAGTAGAGCAGCCAGGCTCCTCTTCTACCCTGCCTCCAGGCCAGGCACCTCAGTTTTTAACAAGCCAAGGCAGGAGACAAGAGAGAAAGAAGAGAAACACCATACAGAAACACATTCTGAACATATGTGGGGTAGAGGAGGGGAGGAGTCTGGCTGCTGGGAGGCAGCAAGAAGTTTAACCTCTTGGGTGCTCTTGAGGTCTCTCTCCCACTCCACTACCCACGGTTAAGCCTGTGGCCCTTGATGTGTCCCGAAGAATATAAACCGTGTATAGAAGCATAATGTATATATTGCCAGCGAGGACAACATTCTGTAACATTACAGCCGTTTGGGCATATACAGTGAAGACATTCAGGTGTATTCAATGGTGTGCTGGTTTTTCCCAAAAGGATTTTAGGAGGAATTGATGGTATTTTCTCTGGGCTCTGCAGCAGTGTGTGTGTGTGTGAGAGAGAGAGACCCCATAGTGTGTAAGCATCCGTGTGTGTGAGGCCCCATAGTGTGTGTAAATGTGCGTGTGTGAGACTCCCCCAGTGTGTGTGTGTGTGTGTGAGTGAGAGAGACCCCATAGTGTGTGTAAGACTCCCCCAGTGTGTGTAAGCATGCATGTGTGAGACCCCTCCCCCAGTGTGTATGAGACCCCAGGGTAGTGTGTGTGTGAGACCCCCCCCCCCCCCCCAGTGTGTAAGCATGTGTGAGTCAGATCCCCCAGTGTGTGTGTGTGTGTGAGAGAGAGAGACCCCATAGTGTGTGTAAGTGTGTGTGAGACTCCCCCAGTGTGTGTAAGCATGCATGTGTGAGACCCCTCCCCCAGTGTGTATGAGACCCCAGGGTAGTGTGTGTGTGAGACCCCCCCCCCCCCCCCCCCCAGTGTGTAAGCATGTGTGAGTCAGATCCCCCAGTGTGTGTGTGACCTTCCTACTTCACCTTCCACCTGATGCTAGATTTACATAAACCTAAAGGTGCCCACACACTAGAACGATTTTTGGGCCGATTTCCGATAAATCGGCCGATATATCATCCAATGTTTACTGATAATCGGTCGAAAATCGACCGATATCGGTCCGATGCGCGTTCCCGTGGATCTTTAGCTGAATCTTCTGATCTTACGTGCTGCACGAAAGATCAGAAGATTTAACAAAAGATCCATAGGAACGCACACGGGATCTTAGAAAAATCTTTGGTAAAGATGTGCGCTTGCCTGAAATCTTTTATCCAGGATGGACAAAAGATTTCAAGGCTAATTTATGCGCACATCTTACGATCGCAGATCCTTCTAGTGTGTGGGCACCTTAAGAACTGACGCTCCTAGTGGTCAGACCTCTGTTAACCCTCTAGCTGGTATACCAGCTGTAGCTGGGCCCCTGTGGCCCCCAGTCCTGCTTCTCACCTTGGAACCCTCTTGTGATACAGTGCTGTGCCCACTCCAGCTGTTTCTCTCCGACTCTCTGCAGCACTGACAGGTTCTGTAAAGACCGAGGTGACAATAAGCCCGGGGTGGCAGAACTGGGAGGTAAGTCTCTGCCTCTGTACTAACCTGCACCGGCTGGATGCCCGAGGCAATCTGCTCACTGATGATCCGGCACTGTGCTCTCTGGACGGGGTCCTTTGGGAGCAGTGGGGGGTTGGGGCGGGTCTCTTCCAGGTATTCGATGATGGCAAGCTGTAGGACAGAATGGAATTGGCAGATCATATACCAAGCGGACAGCGCCAGCCCTGCATGGCAAATACAGATCTGAGGGCGGCAACCTTCATTTCCAATGTGACAGTATAATGATCTCCCTGGTACAGGGGCACCTGTCCTGTGCTGCCCGTTTTTATCATTGTCATTTACATTGAGAAACCAAATCGCACCGAACGTGTGCCGCCAGCGTGCAGCTGGTGTACAGAATATTGGGAGAGGGTTATGGTATATTAGATCTACAATGTCTAGGTCTACAGTAATAAGGTAGACAGGGTCAAAAAGTCGACGTAAAAAGGTAGACATGAGTTTTTCATGGTATTGTGTGTCTATGTCGACATAGGTTGGTATATGGACACCGTCTGAGTGTACCGTGTGGCTTGCTACACTCGCCATGCTTTGGGCATGTTGCTACGCTGCACTCGGCACACTTTTATTCTCCCACCACGCCGTAGTGGATGGTAGGGCATGAAATACCGCCTGTTGGCACATAGCTCAATTTAAAAAAATAACTCATATCAACCTTTTCCATGTTGACCTTTTGGTCCTGTCAACCTTTTATCTGTCGACCAATAGTGGTCGGCCTTACGACTGTCAACCTAGAGTCAATCTATCATGAGTCCGGACACCTTGGGAGAGAGATTTATCAATGCTTGGAGAGAGATAAAGTATAAACCAGTCAGCTGCTATCTGCCAAGTTACCTGCTGCAGGACAGATGAACTAATCCTAGGACAGCGATAACATGGAGAGAGATAAAGTACCAGACAATTGGCTACTAACCATGTTACAGGTGGTGTCAGAAAAATGACAGGCGTTGATTGGTTGGTACTTTATCTCTCAGTTTTTAGAATTATCTCCCATTATTTCTATAAAGTTTATACGGGTATGGATCATTGGAGAGACGCCAACTAGGTAGACAAGCATTCGGTCGACACCACAAGGTTGAAATGCATGAAGGCTGACACAGGGTTAGGTTGACATGGTCATTAGGTCGACAGTGAAAAGGTCGACATGGGGTTTTAGGGGTTTCTTTGTCCAGAATGTTGACATGGTCACTAAAAAAGTGCATCGCTTCGGACACTATTATATTCCCACACCATGCCCTAGTGGATGGTAGGAAAAACCCCATGTCGACCTTCTCCATGTTGACCTAATGACCCTGTCGACCTAACACCATGTCGACCTTCAGTCGTGTCGATCTAGTTGCTGTAGACCTAGTGACTGTGTCTCCTGTATATTTGGCATTGGATAATAATGTGCACGGGACACCGCTGCGACTTCTGACCCTGGGATTAATCAGTGACTTGGACTAAGGACAGAAGAGCAGACACAGGAGAAGGGCCGGCTGGTGGGGAGACTGTCATTAAGTCCACCCTAATCAGGTCGACATGCATTGGGTGCACCACTGAAAGTGGTCGACAGGGCTTAGATCGACATGGCTAAGTAGACAGAGTTGGAAGGTCGACACAAGCATTAGGTCGACAACGGGAAAGTCAATAGTCAAAAGGTCAACATGTTTTTTTTCCCTTTTCTTTTTAAGCCGACATGTGCTGACGGGCGGTATTTCTTGTCCTACCATCCACTATGGCGTGGTGGGAGAATAGAACAGTGTGCCGAGCGCAGGGAGGAGACATGGTACACTTTGACGGTGTCCATGTCGACTATGTCAACATTTGAGACAAAAAAACGTGAAAAACTCATGCTGACAATTTGACTGTCGACCTTCCCATTGTCTACATAATGCTTGCGTCGCTCTTCCAACCATGTCGAACTTAGCCACGTCAATCTATTTTCGGTGTCGATCTTCTGTGGTCGATCCAATGCGTGTCCCCTGGCCGGTGACCTACACAATCTGTATGACATGTGCACCCCATTCATAGGGTCACCCTCTTACTGGGAGAAAGTTGGGGTTACCCTGCTATAGACCCCAAGATATCGTGCAGATTATATAATCTGTGACCCTGAGCGATGTCCTGTGGCTCCTCGCCGTCCGATGGCATTAAGATACGATGCTCACCGATTGCGTCAGAGTGACGCCATCGATCCTCAGCGCTGGCACTTGCTGCATTGGGTTCACCTTCTTGTACTCAGCAGTCAGCTGGAGGCAGAGAGAATAGGGATCAGCCGAACGTTCCCTGAGGGTCTGCTGCAGCCCCATGGGCACCACTCACCTGCTCCCCGCCGTCTTTCGTCAGATTGATGGGCTGTTGGTCATATTCAATGTTTTTCAGAGCCAATGCTGTGTAGATAGAGAGACAGGATACACAGTGTGCAGTCTGTGGCCCCGGGGCTCATTACGTATTATGGAGAGACGTGTAACTCACCTATCCGGACTCTCCATGAGCAAGAGCTCCGCCAGTATCCAAACAAGAGAGGCTGAAAGAGAAGGAGAACAGAGGGATGACTGGAAGCAGCTGCACAGGTGTAATGCCTGCATTATCTACCTGTCTGTCCCTACATGGATCAGCTGGGCCTGGGACTCCTCACCTTCTCTGCAGATGCCATTACTACAGCTCAGACAGAGACACTGACCAATCTGTGCGCAGCCTGAGATCCACCCACCAGACTTTACTCCGGCATGTGGGAGAGATTAGTGAGAGAGTGCGGTGCCAAGGATCCCAGCTGCAATAGTCTCAACTGCTGTGCTGTACTGCCCTATCCCTGAGGATACCATGTGTAGCCAACCTGCACATTCCGTACTGCATAGTCCATACGACACAGTCTGTATTGCATAGTCTATAGGCAGTGTCTACATTGCACAGTCCGTTAGTTACAGTCTGTATAGCGCGGTCTGTATGGCAAAGTCTTTATTGCGCAGTCTGTATGGTAAAGTCTTTATTGCCCAGTCCATATGGCGCAGTCTGTATGGTAAAGACTTTATTGCACAGTCTGTATTGCATGGTCCATATGGCACAGTCTGAATAGCACAGTCTGTATTTATTTATTACATTTCTTATATAGCGCTTACATATTACGCCGCACTTTACAGAGTATAGTTCAGTGGTAGCCAACCCTAGCCCTCGAGAGCTACCAACAGTTCACATTTTCCAGACAACCTAGCTGCTGCACAGCTGCACTCATTAATCACTGACACATTTTAAAAGATACACAGATGGAGCTAATTAGCTCACTTGTGATTATGTGAGGAGACCTGCAAAACATGCACTGTTGGTAGCTCTCGAGGACCAGGGTTGGCTACCCCAGGTATAGTTCAACATTCACAACAGTCCCTTCCCCAGTGGAGCTTACAATCTATATTCCCACATGTACATGCACACACAGACATTCTAGGGTTAATTTTTGTTGGAAGCCAATTAGCCTACCAGTATATTTTTGGATTATGGGAGGAAACCGGAGTACCCCATACTTGCCTACCTGACCCTCTCCATGCGGGAGAAAATGCTCTGCTCCTGGACTTCCCTGGTAATGTATGATTGCCAGCACCTGTGGTGAAACACCTTTACCTAGCTCCCCACATGTGATGGCAATCATACATTACCAGGGAAGTCCAGGAACAGAGCATTTTCTCCCTCATGGAGAGGGTCAGGTAGGCAAGTATGGAGTAAACCCATGCAAACACGGGAAAACTATACAAACTCTGCACAGTTAGGGCCATGGTGGGTATTGAACCCATGACCTCAGTGCTGTGAGGCAGTAATGCTAACCATTACACCATCGGTCTCTATGGCACGGTCTGTATGGCACAGACTGTTGATACCATTGGTAGCCAACTCCAGTCCTCGAGTGCTACCAACAGTTCACATTTTCCAGACAACCTAGCTGCTGCACAGGCGCACCCATTACTAGCTCATTACAGGTGGAGCTAATTACTTCACTTGTGATTCTGTGAGGAGATCTGGAAAACATTAACTGTTGGTAGCTCTCGAGGACTGGAGTTTGCTACCCCAGATCTATACACTATCTGTCATCTGTTTGCCATCTTGGGGACTATGTAAAAGGCCCATTTACGTCAACTTTACCATAGACTCTGATGATGTCCTGGCATCTGGCGCGATATGCGTAGATAAGGAGTGATTTGTATTTGTGCTTCCATGTATTAATAAACAGGCCGCCACACAGACATCGATGTGATGTGAGGCCATGCCCATTTGCGAGGAGAACAGGATTGATGGTCAATGTTTGATATCATTGAAAAAATACAAATTGATGGTTTAGCCATGAATAGAATGCTGCACACACAAACAGAAATCAGACAGGACAGAGCTGCTGATGGTGGCCACCATCGATGGTAGCATGAGGCATAGACCATCGCATATCTCCCAACATGATGACCCTCTCCAGGAGGGACACATTGCTCTGCTCCTGCACTTACCGCTTAATTTATAATTGTCATCACCTGTGTTGAAACACCTTTCTTAGTAATTTACCTGTTCAACACAGATGATGGTAATCATACATTAAGAGGAAAGTCCAAGAGCAGAGCATTGTGTCCCTCCTGGAGGGGATCATGTTGGGCGGTATGCATGATCTGTGGTCGCTCCGGGTTTGAGTGTGATCTCCTCTAGGTATTAACCCATACTTGCTTACCTGACCCTCTCAATGAGGGAAAAATGCTCTGTACCTGGACTTCCCTGGTAATGTAGGATTGCCATCACCTGTGGTGAAACAACTTTCTTATCAATTACTTAGCTCCCCACACTGGTGATGTTAATCCTACATTACCAAGGAAGTCCAGGAACAGAGCATTTTCTCCGTCATGGTGAGGGTCAGGTAAGCAAGTATGTATTAACCCTTCCCTGGCCACAGTAGCCGCTCCGAGGTGACGTCATGTGACCCTGAAGCTAAAAAGAAATAACCAATCAGAAAGCTGCAACTCCATCGCTCTACCTACCTTCCCCAGCGCCGCCATGTTGGAGGTGGGAGGGGCCAGTTCCGTGCTCCCTCCCACCAGCCGCCATGTTCCCGGAGAGAACAAAAACACGGGGACAGTACAGGAAGCTTCAGCAAAATGTCTCTTGTGAAGGAGACAGGAAGTTAGAGGAGACTCCGGCCTCCAGTGCTGAGGTCTGTGCCGTCTCCATGGTGACGAGTAGGATGCCGCTGCGGCCTCACTAGCATGGCTGAGGATAAGCGGCCACCGGGGGACCCTAAGTGGGAGAGGGAGAAGGGGGCCTGGGCTGTGCTGGCGGCAGTGACTCTGTTATCCCTCCTCAGCCGCTTCTACCGCCTGGCTGAGCCGCCCCATGTGTGGTGAGGACCCGAGGACGGGGTATAGGGGGCAGAGAGTGTGGGGCAAGGACCCAGTGACAGAGAATAGAGGGCATACAGTGTGGTACATGGGGGGTAAGTGCCCAGTGACAGGGTATAGGGGGCACAGAGTGTACTACATGAGGATAAGGGCCCAGTGACAGGGTATAGGGGTCATAGAGTGTGCTACATGGGGTAAAGGCCCAGTGATGGGGTATAGGGAGCCGAGAGTGTGGTACATGGAAATAAGGGCCCAGTGATGGGGTATAGGGAGCGAGAGTGTGGTACATGGAAATAAGGGCCCAGTGATGGGGTATAGGGAGCGAGAGTGTGGTACATGGAAATAAGGGCCCAGTGATGGGGTATAGAGAGCCGAGAGTGTGGTACATGGAAATAAGGGCCCAGTGACGGGGTATAGGGAGTATAGAGTGTGGTAGAAGATGGGGGTAAGGATCCAGTGACGGAGTATAGATGGCATACGGCTTGGTACATGGGAATTAGGGCCCAGTGACGGGTTATAGGGAACATATAGTGTGGTACGGGGGGACAGGGCACAGTTACAGGGTATAGGGTACAGAGAGTGTGGTGAGGGTCTAGTGATGATGTGACTGGGGCATTATTTGGTAGAGGAGAGGCAGTAGAGCCTATTGTTCTAGATCAGAGGTTTTCAAACTCGGTCCTCAGGACCCCACACAGTTCACGGTTTTCAGGTCACCCGACAGGTGCATTCATTACTCACTGCCACGTTTTAAAAGATCCACAGGTGGAGCTAATTATTTCACTTGTGATTCTGTGATGACACCTTCAAAACATGCACTGTGTGGTCCTGAGGACCGACTTGCAGAACCTGTGTTCTAGTTAAATCCCCTTTCATACCCTGTGCCTCATTTCTGTGTTTGCACCGGAGAATAGAACCTACCCCCATTATCGTCTCATATGTGTGGTCTATATATTCTCTTGCAGCTGGGATGAGACTCATTTTGGAAAGATGGGAAGCTATTACATAAACCGGACGTTTTTCTTTGATGTTCACCCTCCGTTAGGCAAGGTAAGATAATAAAGATGCCTTCTGTATAATCCTCTCCTCCATGTACGACTGTTAACAGCGGTGACCATTAGATATCCGCTGCAAATAGCGTCATTCCTGCACCACTAAAGTCATATCTGTGGTGTATAAGAGATGGTACTTATTATAGCATTTTTCAATATCTATACAGTTGTTATTTTCTACCTGGGGGGTCTGCTGTGAAGCTTCTAGCACACTCAGCACTGCGATACAGACACGAGTGTCCTAGAAGCACCTAAGCAGAGAGTGACACCCCCAGGTAGGAAAGAGGAACTGCAGGGGTTATACAAGATGCAGGGTATTAGAATGAACACTGAGGGTTAAATTTACTAGAGTGAGTTTTTAGAAGTGAGAAATGTTGCCCATAGCAACCAATCGGATTCTAATTTTTATCCTCTAGATGAGATGGTGCTAGATAAAGGATAAGGAGAATCTGATTGGTTGCTGTGCTATGCACCTGTGAGTACTGGCATTCTCCGACATAACAATGCGTTGATTTGAATCATTCCAGGATTTTATCTCCTGGCACCATGCACACCGCTGAATAGAATCGACCCTATTGTGTGACTGTGCAGCTCATAGATCATTGCAGATTGGCGCTAGTGCCATTATTTATATCTGTATTTGTTACAAAGTAAAGCCAGCCATACATCTACAGATCGATTGTCAGATTGGGCTGGTTGGAACAAATACCTGGTAATGGATGAGAGCAAATGATTTGACCATTTGCTTTGAAATGCTGGAAAACTCATTCAGATATTACCAGGTTTTTGTTCCAACCAGACCAATCTGACAATCGATCTGTAGATGTATGGGCCCCATTATTACGCTGAAGGCACTCAACCTTATTACGCTGAAGGCACTCAACCCTCTCCAACCCGTTTATAACCACCACTGCTGCTGCGTAATGTGTCCTGAATCTTTCTCTCTAGATGCTGATTGGATTTGCCGGTCACCTCACCGGCTACAATGGATCCTTCTCCTTTCTGAAGCCTGGACAGGAGTATGAGAGCCACTATTACCTGGGCATGAGAGGGGTGAGACTGATAATATGCTGTAGAGGAATGCTAGTAATAATTGTGCAGTGTTCTCTTGTCCCGTATGGGTCACTGGATCGACCACCGAAGGTCGACATGGCTCCGATCAACACCTGAAATAGGTCGACGTGGGTTTTTAAATTTTTTTTCTTTGTGCCGAATAAGTTCATGGTCCGCATGGACACCGTATGGGTGCTCCACGTCCCCATCGCATGGCTCGCTCACTGCAATCTGCACACTGTTCTGTTCTCCCGCCACACGCTAGTGGATGGTAGGGCATGAAATACCGGCTGTCGACTCAAAAATAAGTGACAGACCTATGTCGACCTTTTCACTGTTGACCTAGCCATTGTCGACCTTAAGCATGTCAACCTGTTTCAGCTGTCGATTTAAGCCATGTTGGCAATCAGTGGTCGACCCAATGTATATTGACTGTAAGTGTCCTCTTGTCAGGATGCTCTTCTACTGTGTGTCTACATATTCTGTCTCTCTTCCACCCCCCCCCCCCCACCTCCTATGCACTACTTCCTCCACTCTTATGCCCTAACTATCACTGATCCTCTCCCTCCTTGAAGTAGGCTCCTTTGTAAATGTTCATATCATCTGATTGAGTTTTAGACCCTCCCACTGTGACAGATTTCTGTCATGGAAAAATAAAGAGGTACTTGTGTATTTACAGGGCGCCCACTAAGCTATTTGTAGTGGGCTATTCTGCATAGTGAAGTCGATTTTATATATCGAACCCGAAGTGTGGCGAGGGGACGCGGATTACTTTACATGTATTCTGCGTCCCCTCGAGGAGCTCGCAACACTTCGGGCTCGGTGGCTGCTGCGCTCGCCACACTTTATAAACCAGCCAGCTAGTTACATGCTTTATAACGTCCTCCTCTCATTGGTTATAGTTCCCTGCTGTGTTTCATAGGTTTTGCGTAAGAACATTAGGTAACACATTGTCTCTGCTCCTAGTTCTGCGCTTTCCTGGGCTCCTGGCTCCCTCCGTTTGTTTTCCTCATCGTTCACCAGCTGTCCAGATCACTAGCGGGTGCTCTGCTCGCGTCTCTGCTGGTTCTATTGGGTAAGGAAACCTCTATCCTCAGGTTACTATTTGCAGGTTGTACTGATTATTAATGTATTTGCTGGATTTGTGCCTATAAATGTATATTTCTCTTTCAATGGTCCTGGTGACACAGCTCAACACTGGGGATGTAGGAGGGTCCGAAGGAGCCAGGCACCTATCCTAAAGTTTTAGAGGGTAGGCTCCTCCCCTACTGCATCCCTGGACTCTCCAGTTCGTGTTAGGTGCCCACTGGAGTGGGTGCTATTCTAAAGGGCTGCAGGAGCAGCCGAAGAATTAGAGTAGTTAGGGGATTTTTATTGTTTTATTAACTTTTACCCTAGCTAGGTAGGCACAGTGTGAGGATTCTCATAGTGAATCCTCACACTGCTAGCGCAGCAGGAGCTGACAGAAGCGCGTCCTGTCAGCTCACTGTGCACAGGGGAGACACTGTCTGGTCTCCCTGTGCAGCGCTTATAGCCTTTTCTAAAAGGCTGCCTGGGCTCCGGAGTACCCTGAAACCGGCTCCACATTTAGGTGGGGATCATGGGGGACAGGCGCTCCGTGATGGCGGCGGCCATTTTATGCGGAGCTTACACGCTGAGCTCCTAGATGAGAGGACAGCAGCGTTGTGACAGGCATGTTCCAAGTGATCCCCATTTGAGGGGGAGACACTGGAACTAGGAAATCCTACCTGAGGAGCGGCTGGCTGGGGGTGGTTGGCGCCAAAAGGTCACGGACCCCGCAGCAGCAGGGACCTGTGGTCTCTTCCTTCACTCTGACTTTGGCGCCTTTCAGAACGCTTGCAGCGGAGCTGAGCTGGCTTACTGATCCTGGCAGAGTGACTTGGATTTCCTGGGCATCGCTTCCCCGCAGTTGAAACCAACAGACAGATAAGTGATTGGGTGCATTGCCTCTGTATAAACGCTTGTACATTGTTTGCACTGTGTATACTGATAGATATACATTTATCACTTGCATCATGTCTGAGCATCAGGCTGTGGTTTTGGGGGAGGGAGCCCTTAGTGCACTGAGCGCGTGCAATGTTTGCACACAAAAGTTTGTCCCTGAGCAGATGGCCAAGGGGGGCTTATGTATTACTTGCGCTGATGTGAGACCCATGGGCAGTGAACCCCATAGGGCAGAGCAGATGGAACCTGCGTGGGCCAGGGCCCTAGGCAGGTCAGTTAACGCTTTGGTGCAGCTTTTGGACAGGCAGAGTGATGGGCTGGTAGAATCACAGAGACCTATGCCATCATCTCAGCAGTCGTCTGGCTCCTTGCCTCTTACCCAGGCAGATCCTGCGCTGATTCAGGTGATGCAGGATACTGCTAAAGGGATCAACAGGTTCAGTGAAATGCTGGACAAAATGGATGATGTGGCAGGGACCCCTAGAAGGTCTTATGCTTTAACTACTGTGGTAGATGAGGAGGAAGGAGAGTATACTGACATCCCCTGGGATCAGGGTGATGATGTGGAAGAGAACTCTGCTGCTGGTATAGAGGATCTCATTGTAGCTGTGAAGCAGGCTTTAAAGCTGTCTGTGGAGGATAAGACTCCTGTTAAAGGTGTTTTTAAGCGACAGCGGAAGGAGGCTGTTACTTTTCCTTCAGATGAGGGGTTACAGGAATTGTTAGAAGGGGCTTGGAAAACTCCTGATAAGAGGCTACAGATGCCTAAGCGATTCCTTAGTCTGTACCCCATGCCAGAGTCTCATGCGGAGCTCTGGGAAAAGGTCCCAGTTGTGGACGCTTCAGTGGCACGTTTGTCCAAGGCTACTGTATTACCAGTACAGGGCGGTGCAGCTTTCAAAGATTCTGTGGATAAAAAGCTGGAGGGTAACCTCAAGGCTATCTTTGAAGGGGTGGGGTTTACCTTACGGCCCCTTATTGCTTCAGCCTGGGTCTCTAAGGCCATGATAGAGTGGGCTGGTGAATTATGCACCATGCTGCAGGCTGACCCTGGTGCGTTACTGCTTGCAGAAAAGATTAAGGCAGCTGCAGAATATGCAGTGGAAGCAGAGGAGGAAGCTATTAAAATGGCAACCAGAGTGTCCACAGTCTCCATTAATGCCAGGAGAGTGCTTTGGCTTAAAGCCTGGGAAGCAGACAATGAGTCCAAGAAGGCTCTGGAAACATTAGCCTTCAAAGGAAAGGTACTTTTTGGTACCGAATTAGAGGAGATTATAAAGCAGGCCACGGGCGGCAAAAGTACATTCCTGCCGGCCTCCTCAGCAAAGCAGACGTCCAGATTTTCTGCTTTTAAGCCGTCCTTTCGGCCCTCCCCTAGAGGTGGTGCGTCCTTTCGAGGACAGTCTTTCAGGGGAAGGTTTCAGTCCTCTAGAGGCAAGACACAAAAGTCAAAATTTGGCTCTTTTCACAAGAAGCCTGCCACAAAGGGAGAGGATAAACCCTCTGCATGACTGTCAGGGGCTTCGCCCGACAGTGACAAAAGTGGGGGGGCGTCTCACACTCTTCAGGGACGCTTGGGCTTCTCTAGGCCAGGATGCCTGGGTGTTAGATATTATAACACAGGGTTACAAAATCCCTTGCAGAGGGCCGCCTCCGAAGAGGTTCATCCCCACATCCTTACCAAAGGAGGCACGGCTTCGTACAGCTCTTGTGAGAGCAGCTCACTCCCTTTTGGAAAAAGGGGTGGTTACACCAGTCCCCAGGGCAGAGTGGAAGAAAGGCTTTTACTCCACGCTGTTCCTGGTGCCCAAACCAGACGGGTCTTTCAGACCAATACTAAATTTGAAGTCCCTAAATGTTCATTTATGGGTAGACCATTTCAAAATGGAGTCCCTACGGTCAGTACTCCTGAGTCTGGACCAGGGAGAATTTTTGGCGTCCATGGATGTCCAGGACGCATATTTGCACGTTCCTATACACCCGGAGCATCAGACCTTGTTGAGGTTTGCCATAGGAGACCTGCATTTACAATTCCGGGCGTTACCCTTTGGGCTAGCAACCGCGCCAAGGGTATTCACAAAGATAATGTCAGTAATGGCGGCGGTGCTGAGGCTCAGGGGAATCACAGTAATACCCTATTTGGACGATCTCCTGTTCAAAGCAGAGTCAGCAGCCATGCTGCAGAGTCACTTGGCAGAGGCCATCAGTTTTTTGCAGGCTCACGGCTGGATTTTAAATTTGCAAAAATCTCAGTTGGTACCGTCACAAAGGCTCCAATTCTTGGGAGTCATACTGGACACCCATCTTCATCGGGTATTCCTCCCGGAGGTAAAGGCCAGGGATCTGGTCACCCTAGTCCAGGAGATTCTCAGGGCTCAGAGCATTTCAGTATGGAGGTGCCTCAAGCTCCTGGGGAAGATGGTGGCGTCATTCGAGACGCTTCAATTTGCCAGGTTCCACTCTCGGAGGTTCCAATGGAACATTTTGTCAGCCTGGTCAGGAAACACTTTGACCATGAAATCCGAGATGATAGTGCTGTCTTCGGACACCCGAGAATCCTTGAAATGGTGGACAGAAGTAGATTCCCTTCAGTGGGGTCGGTCATTACAGACCTGGGACTGGTTGATAGTAACTACCGACGCCAGTCTCAGGGGCTGGGGGGCAATAGTCCTGGATCTCAGGCTTCAGGGCCTGTGGACGGCAGAGGAATCAGCGTTACCAATCAACATCTTGGAGCTGAGAGCTGTCTGGAAAGTGATTTCCTTGGCGGGAGACAGGTTACAGAACCTCCCTTTGAGGATTCAGACCGACAATGCCACAGCTGTGGCGTATCTGAATCACCAGGGAGGTACACGCAGCAGATTGGCCATGTGGGAGGTGTCCAGAATCTTCCTATGGGCGGAACAGAATGTCCCAGCTGTATCGGCTATATTCATTCCAGGAATAGAGAATATAGAAGCCGACTTCCTGAGCAGGGAGGAGCTCAAGGAAGGGGAATGGAGCTTACACCCTCAGGTGTTTCACCAAATCACTTCGATGTGGGGAACTCCGGATGTGGACCTGATGGCATCCAGAGTCAACCGTCAAGTGCCCAGGTTCTATGCCAGAACAAGGGATCCACTAGCGGAGGCTGTGGATGCCATGACTATTCACTGGCAGGGAGATCTCCTTTATGCATTCCCACCAGTACCAATGTTACCGAGACTTCTGAAGAAAATACAGGGGCAGAAGGTTCCAGTGATCTTAGTGGCCCCAGATTGGCCAAGGAGGTCCTGGTACTCGAGGCTTCAGAGGTTGTCTGTGGACTCATGGCGTCTACCTCTGAGACCAGACCTTCTAAGACAAGGCCCATTCAATCACCTGGATTCAGATCGATTGATTTTGACGGCCTGGCTATTGAAACCACCATTTTGAAAAGAAAAGGTTTTTCTGAGGCAGTAGTACAGACGATGATAAAAGCCAGAAAAGCTGTATCTTCGGCAAATTATTATAGAGTCTGGAAAACTTACATTCGATGGTGTGAGAGAAGAAAGGCTCATACATCTCATTTTAAGCTATCAAGAATGATGGAATTCTTACAAGATGGTTTTTCATCGGGCCTAAGCCTTCAGTCACTGAAGGTGCAGATTTCGGCCTTGTCCATCTATTTCCAGAAAAAGATAGCCATTTTGCCGGAAATTCAAACCTTTTTACAAGGAGTATCCAGGTTGAAACCTCCATACAAGCAACCAGTAGCACCTTGGGATCTATCACTGGTTTTGGAATGCCTTCAAAAGGCACCTTTTGAACCTTTAAGGTCGGCTGACTTTAAGTTTCTCACGTGGAAGCTAGTGTTTTTGTTAGCAGTAGCATCTGCTAAAAGAGTTTCAGAGTTGGGAGCCTTGTCATGTAAATCTCCCTTCTTAATTTTTCATGATGACAGGGCTGTTTTAAGAACAGTGCCTCAGTTTTTACCGAAGGTGGTATCTACCTTCCATTTAAATCAGGAGATAGTTCTACCTGTGTTTCAACCTCCAGAGGGTTCTAAGAAAAGGGACAAGTTGAGAACTTTGGATGTTGTGCGTGCCTTACGCATATATGTGGACAGAGTGAAGAGTGTCAGGAAGACTGACACATTGTTGGTATTGTATGACGTACACAAAATTGGTTGGCCTGCATCTAAGCAGACTATTGCTAGGTGGTTGCGGTCTGTGATAGCCTTTGCATACACCAAAGTGGGTAGACCAGTACCGGCCAAAATAAATGCGCATACCACCAGGTCAGTTGCCACCTCTTGGGCGGTTCGACATGGGGCCAGAGCTGAGCAGGTTTGCAGAGCTGCCACTTGGTCATCTGTTCACACATTTGCCAAATTCTATAGATTCCATGAGTTCGCGTCGGAGGACGCATCATTCGGGCGAGCAGTGCTGAGAGCTGCAGACCTGAGCGTACCCTCCCAAAGGACCGGCTCTGGAACGTCCCAGTGTTGAGCTGTGTCACCAGGACCATTGAAAGAGAAAAAGGGATTTTTGTAAGAACTTACCGTTCGAATCCCTTTCTCTGATATGGTCCTGGTGACACAGCGATCCCTCCCTTACGCTCAGTAAGTATGCCAGAAGTTTCATGATGTTCATGTTAAAATGGTTAAAAATTAACAGTTTTCTGTTATAAAATGTGCATATAATATGTGCAGGCGTTTGTACTGAGTTAATGTATTCCAGTGGCTTTGAAAGATTGAACTGGAGTCCAGGGATGCAGTAGGGGAGGAGCCTACCCTCTAAAACTTTAGGATAGGTGCCTGGCTCCTTCGGACCCTCCTACATCCCCAGTGTTGAGCTGTGTCACCAGGACCATATCAGAGAAAGGGATTCGAACGGTAAGTTCTTACAAAAATCCCTTTATAACGCAGTGAGGAATACGAGTTTAGAGGAATAGAGGCAGAGTGCCCATATAACAAGTCCTGTATTCTCTTCTAGACAATACGGAAAAGATTACTAAGGGCTTAAAGACTTTTTAACTTTTTAATTATGTAGCTGTTGACCTGAACAGCTGGTTCTCTACATCTAAGGATGTATCTCACGTATAGGTCTTGCCTATGTGGTTGCCACTACTTAAGTCTAAAGTTGGACTTAAGTTGGCTACCAAAGAGGTAGTAAGGCAATTCTGGGTTTGTGTGCTTTAAGAAACCTTATTTATTTTTTTAATTCTCAAGGAATATTCAGAAACAGCTGCTCCAACAATTGTCGACACTGTTAGCGGGTTGACATTTCACCAGTGTTGACATGCACTTGGACCTTACTGATAGGTTAATGTTATGGCCAGCAGAAAAATATACTGAACTCTTCATTTGATCAGAACAAAGTGTGACGAGTATGGCTTCTAAGATATAGCAGGCGTGACACACTCACAGCCTGTCCTATCAGTAAAGGCCATCTATATTGATGGTGAGATCATTTCCAGGCCTCCGGATTGGCAGAGCAGCGATAGCAGGAAGATGAGTCTTACTATTGCGATTAAAAATGGAGAAGTCGCAGATAGTGTAATCTTTGAATGCAGTCAACAAAAGATGGTTAATAAATACTATTGACTAATGCTAATGTGCTTTCAGCCAATACTGATTAATTATTGCAGCTCTGTAATTGTTTAAATAAAGTAACCGTGATGATGTCACTGATGACATCATGTGCACATGTTGTAGTCTGGATGGCAGCAGCATTTACATGGATCACTATAACTGCTGGGGCTGCAGACTTTCCACCTCCAAGTCCGAGCAGTTACTACTGTCCCCACCCCAATTACTTTACCCTCCTTCAACAACACAGTGATGCCCATTGCATAGGTTGCTCTGCCCTGACCATTTTGATGTTTGTTTCCCCCAGACACTGGCTGCATTACCCTGTCCCAGTACATCCTCCTAGACCCCATCCTTATATTCTTCATTATCGGAGCCGTGCTGAGTATGGTCCGGTTCCATTCCTGCTCCAGCAGGTGAGTAAGCGGAGGTTGGGCCTTTTAAGATTTTACTGAGCAGTTACCAGCTTCTCATTCTTTACTTCTTCCCAGGCCATTCAGTGCCCCCTGGTGGTTGTGGCTGGGACTGACCGGCGTCAATTTGGCTGGAGCAACAGGAGTGAAATTTGTTGGCCTTTTCGTAGTTCTCTTTATTGGCCTAAACACAGTCAGGGACTTGTGGAAGCTGTTGGGAGATCTCAGTCTGACACTGGTACGTATAATGTGAGGTCTTCAGAATAATCACTGCTTTGCTCTGGTGAAAAACCTCCTAGAATCCATGCACTTACATCAGGGCCGTCTTAACAGCAGTGTGGGCCCCTGGGTGAATCTCCCCTCCTAGGGGTGGGGGGTGCTATCAGCAGCAGCTGTGATGTCCCACGGGTGGCAGGGGGTGCTCTATCTTCTACTCAACATGTAGGACCTGGAGCAGTAACTTCTGCTAATTACTCCTTTACTGCACAGGTGGTGGGAGGGAGAACACTAACATGTGGAAGGGAGCACTGAGCTGAATGAAGGGTCCCTTGTAAATGACTTCCAGGGAGGTAGGGGGTGGGCTGGATAATGGAGTGGGCTTAATATTCGTCATGTTCCGGTGGAAGGGCAGCTTGTTTGACTGCAGATACCGCCATTATGTGGAGATTTCTTAGCCTTCAATAGTGTACAAACATAGAGTCCCAACTTTCAGGAGGTGCTGGGGACTTAGGGATCAGAGATCAGGAGCCAGAGCAATCCATTGACAAAAATATAAAACTGTACATCAGACGTTTGGAGCAGGGACCGGCTGCTGGAAGGCTGATATCTCTGGGTATGATAGAGACAAGCCGCTAGAGTCGGCAGAAAGGGGAAAGTCCCAACTTTTGGAATATACTCTCAGAAAAACTCTAAGTCAGAGAGAACCTGAGAAATCTGACTGGAAATTGCAATTAATAGGTCGGATGTGTACTGCTGCTTTGAAGTTGGATATCTCCAGTTCCCCAAGGCTGATTTTCAAAATTCTGGTATCCCTGGAAAGACAGGATCCTCAGCTATCAGCATAGGGCCATTATACACCTGGGGCCCCTGGGCAAGTGCCCATTAAGCCCATACGAAAAGACAGCCCTGACTTACATCACAATGACTGCAGAATCCATCCAATAGGTGGCTAAGGATTCTTGGGGATATAATTACTAAAGGTTAAATTTCACATATATTAAAATTGTCTTAATTGATGTTGGACTTCCAGGGTTCATACACATTTTATGAACAGATGTTTATTTTTTTATTTTATTTTTTCATATTCGTTTTTTAAATGTTTTATCCCTGTAAATCCTACATTGATTAAGATCAATCTCAAGTGATCTGAAATCAATCAAAATTGATTGTAATTTACGAAAGAGGCCTGAAATGTCATCCAGCCACTGCAGACACTGCTGTAACTCTTCAGGGACTGTATTCAGAGCACATAGAGAGTAGATGTATGAGATATAGGCCCTTATACAGATCTGATCTCAGTACAAATTTGGGTACTGGCGCCCAATATATCGGATGTGATATCGGACGATATATCGGATGCGATATCTTCTGATATATCGATGCGATCCAAATCTTTTTTTTTTTTTTTTTTACCAGTTCATAACCCCACTATCTACTATGCATGGAGTTGATTTTATATAGTGTGGCGAGTCCATTAATCCGCGGGGTGTCCATTAGTCCACAGCGGGCTCGGTGGCTCGCTGTGCTTGCCACACTATATGAAAAAACTCCATGCGTAGTGGATAGTGGGGTTATGAACAGGTAAAAAATCGCATAGGATCACATCCGATATATCGACCGATATCGCATCTGATATATCGGGTGCCATGAAACTACACAAGTACTCATTTAATTGTTCTCAAAATGGGCAAAACCATGTGCACTGCAGGTGGGGCAGTTGTAACATGTATAGAGAGAGTTGGATTTGTGTGTGTGATTTTGTTTCTGTGCAGGGTAAATACTGGCTGCATTATTTTTACACTGCAATTTAGATTTCAGTTTCAACACACCCCCATCCAAATTTAACTCTCTCTGCACATGTTACATCTGCCCCACCTGCAGTGCACATGGTTTTTGAGAACAAATTTGCGATCAGATCTGAATAAGGGCCATAAACCAATGCGTTTCATCGCCACTTGCTGATTTCATGTCATCCTCAGCAGGCGGCATTTATACGCTGTCCCTTTCTCATTATATCAGATGGTTTATCAAGTCGTGTACAGATGATTTCACTTAACCTTGCGTCAAGCGTCTTTCAATATGTATCTTTCAATAATTTGTATCTTTCAATAATTACAACATATTTGTAAACTCCTCACCACCACCTACAAGGCTCTCTCCTCCTTCACCGCTCCTTACCTCTCTTCACTGATCTCTATCCACACTCCCTCCCGTCCTCTTCGCTCCGCCGCCTGACCTCTCACCTAATCACCTCCTCCCACTCCCGTGTCCAAGACTTCTCTCGCGCTGCCCCCCTGCACTGGAACAACCTCCCGCCACCTATCAGGCTTTCTGATTTCCTTACCTCATTCAAGCGCTCCCTCCAAACCCACTTCTTCCGACTAGCCTATCCCTCCTCCTCCTAACCTCTTTCGCTCCTCCTATCCTGCCTACCCTACCCCTCCATCTGTTCCCATCCATACCTACTTATCCTATTGTTTTCGTTCGTCCACCCACCTCCTTTTAGTCTGTTAACTGTTATGAGTAGGGCCCTCCTTCCTCACGTACTCTCCCTACCTCTTTACCTCACCTGTGCTCCTGCCCTGTTCTTCCCTTCCTCTACTTCATCTTCAGTCTCCTCGACAATTTCAGCACCTGCTTCAGAACTGATGCTGATTTTAGTTCTACCAGCTATACCCCTATTTATACTGTATTTTATCAACACACCCTGTACGTTACCTTGTCATTTGTTTTTTGTTTGCTATGTACGGCGCTGCGGACACTTTGTGGCGCCTTATAAATAAATTAACTACTATTACTATTTGATACTACATTAAAACATACAAAATTCTTTAAGATCTGAAGTATTCAGTTCCGTAACATTTTTGTAAGCACATATCTGACAGTAGGCTGTGCATTGCAGGTTTTCATGATAACCTCTTTCCGGTACGAGGCGAAACTTACATTGTTAATGCATTTTCTGGAAACAGAACTGTATGGCCATTGTTCTGACTATAATCGCCCTAGATTGTATATGTGTGTTATATGAAATATATTCTTTCGCTCAATGTTACCCATTGCTACTGGATGACGACCATCAGCTATTGTAATTCTAATGAACTATCCACATTTTTAAACTTAAAATATAGCACACGGAGCCATGCTGCACGGCAGGTGGGTCAGATGTAACGGGTGCAGAGAGCGTTAGATCTGGGTGATTTGTGTTCATACTGAAATCTAAATTGTAGTGTAGAATTAAAGCAGCCAGCATTTACCCTGCAACAGGTACAATATAACTGTCCCAACTTTAACTCCCTCTGCACATGTTACATCTGCCCAACCTGCACTGCAGAATGGTTTGCCCAGTTGTTGGCTTTTTTGCTTTGCTAACAAAAAGCTGAATCAGGGCCACCTTCTCTTGTTACAAATGCTTGCGATGGTCCTTGTGTAGTTTCACGGCGGCAGGCTAAGCTACATTGTCAGCGTAGTGCAATGGCTGCCTAGCATAGTCAGCGTAGTGTCCCCGTCAGGCAGCTAGTCACCCTACTGTCCCTGGGAGCTGCAGCTCTGTCCCTGGCAAGCCTAGTGAGCGCCTCTCACACAGCGCCACTAACCGCCAGATCCCTGCGCTGGCGGACACCGGCAGAAGCGAACATGCCGGCGAAAAGGCGCTTCATCTGTCTGAGATGCATGAGCGTCTCAGACGCTTGTGCGTCTCAGTAATTCTTGTGGCAGAGTACGGCAAACCTACCCGTGTCCGCTTCAGGGAGAAGGACAGGGTTAGGGGTTCGGTAGCACGTGCGTCTCCTGCACAAAGGGAGGGGGGGGTGCGGTGCTCAAGTGCATCACATGCACAATAATGGATGCATTTGCCAGTGCTCTGTTACATACTGGCAAATGCCTCCATTTCAAACCCCCACTATCCACGCCAGCCCAAAGTGAGTTGATTTTATAAAGTGTGCGCTTGTCATACTTTATAAAATGAACTCCGGGCCAACGTGGATAGTGGGGGTATGAACAGGTTGCGAGGACATGTACAGCGTTCCCTCACAGGGCTCGCCACGCTTCGGTCAGACGTGGATAGGGGGGGGTGTTTCAGGAACACATTCACACCTGTCATGTCAGGCAGGTTAAAATAGTCAATGGTTCCCACACAATGTATAAGCGCTGACTGACTACGCTAACTGCGTAACGCTGACTGACTATGCTAACTATGTATGCTCCGGCTAGCCGCGAGCAGGCGGGAACATGCCGCTGATACTGACAGGGACGCCTGACTGACTACGCTATCTACGTAAGCTCCGGCTAGCCGCGAACAGGTGGGAACACTACGCTAATACTGACAGGGATGCTGACTACGCTGGCCGTGGGAACACTACGCTGATTCTGACGTAACTGCCGCCGTGAACTACACAAGTACCCTTGGGATAACTGTAGTGTTCTATTAACCATATTAAAGCTTTGGCATCTTGTATCCCTATGTTGTAGTTACACCTTAACACACCTATATTTATTATGTGTATATGAGCTGTTTTAGGTTCTGTTTATACATTTTAATAATAATAATGGATACACCTATAATCAGTTGAGCATTGATTGAGTGTCCATTCGATACTTGTGTAATAGCATGGCGCCCATTACATAGTTAGCGGAGCGTCGCTGTCAGAATTATCGTAGTGTTCACGCGGCCAGCGTAGTCAGTCAGAAGTAGCGCAGTGTTCCCGTGGCCAGCATAGTCAGCGTCCCTGTCAGATTCAGCGTAGTGTTCTCGCGGCCAGCGTAGTCAGTCAGCGTTATGCAGTTACCGTAATTACCAGTTAACACATGTCGTCATTACTGTCTTAGATGTATGATATGACAGGTGTGAATGTGTTCCTGAAACACCCCCACTATCTATGCCAGCCGGAAGCGTGGCGAGGGGACGCATTGCGCGTCCTCACCCCGACCTGTTCATACCCCCACTATCCACATCGGCGTGGAGTTGATCTTATAAAGTGTGGCGAGCGCAGGGAGCCACTGAGCCCAAAGTGTGGCCAGCGGACGCGGATCACTTTACATGTCGCTGCGCTCACCACGCTTTGGGCTCTGTGGTTCGCTGCGCTCGCCACACTTTATAAAATCAAGTCGACGTGGATAGTGGGGGTATGAACAGGACGGGGTGACGCGGGGCTCGCCGCTCTTCGGGCTGGCGTGGATATTGGGGGTTTGAAAAGGAGGCATTTGCCAGTATGTAACATGGAGCACTGGCAAATGCCTCCTTTATTGTGCATGAGACGCACTTGCGCCTGCATCCCCCTGTTGTGCACGAGACGTGCGTTCTACCGAACCCCCTAATCCCGTCTATCTGAAGCAGACACGAGCAGGGTTGCCGTACCCTGCCACAATAATTACTGAGACGCAGGAGCGTTTGAGCCAGATGGAGCGCCTCTCCGCTGGCGTCCACCTGGGCAGGGGATATGGCGGTTACTGGCGCTGTGTGAGAGGAGCTCACTAGGCTTGCCGGGGACAGAGCCAGGCTGCCGCTGAGTCACTACGCTAGGCAGCTATTGGGCTGTCACTACTCAAACTACGCTAGGCAGCCGTTGGGCTACGCTGACAGCGCAGCTTAGCCTACGCTGAAAACATAGCTTAGCCGGGCGCCATGCTATTACACAAGTACCGTCCTCTCTTATAAATCGTATGTATTCCACATAGATCAGGCAGAATTGTACTCATCGGTATAGCAAGACAGCAGAAACTGCCCTGTCCACCCCGCTCACATGCCGTGTGTCTTCTCTTACAGGAAGTTATTCTCCGTCACTTGGCCGCCCGTGTCCTCTGCCTCATCCTGCTGCCGCTTGCTCTGTACTCCCTCATCTTCGCTGTACATTTCACCATCCTTAATAAAAGGTATATAGATTGTCACCCCTGGCCTGTATATCGTGTCATGCAGACATTATCCTCCCAGCAGCTGCAGCTCATCGCATTCTATAGGAACAGCTCAATGATGAGATTCTCATAGCCCTTGGGATGTTCCAGAGGTGTAACTATCTGTCCTTGTCTTGTAGTGGGCCTGGTGATGGGTTTTTCAGTTCCGCTTTCCAGTCCCGTCTGATTGGAAACAATCTCCACAATGCATCCATGCCTGAGCGTGAGTATCACACAGTGCCCGAGGGGATGGGGGACTGCCGCCTCTCATCTGTCTGTCTCTTGTTACCCCGTTCTCTCCCCTCTGTGTATGGAATGGGGGCTCTGTATATAACAGTGGTTACACTCTTCCCTAGACCTGGCATACGGATCCGTCATTACCCTAAAGAGCGTGCGAACAGCAAGCGGGTACTTGCACTCACACTGGCACTTATACCCAGAGGGTGTCGGAGCGCGACAGCAACAGGTTGGTACTGTAAAAAATATATATAATGTAGTCTTGGATCCCTGACCGCTGACCAGTAATGGGTCCTCCCCCCTTCTGCCCTTGCAGATTACCACTTACTCCCACAAAGATCAGAATAACATGTGGACAGTGAAGAAACATGACTCTGAATACGGTACTGGAAACAGACTGGCCACCGGTTGCCCACAGGTGCTGGAGGGACGGTTGTGCGATTACCACTTGGCTCCCTTTTTTCTTTTTCTTTACAGACATAGACGCCCCCCTTGAATTTGTCCACCATGGGGACATTATCCGTCTGGAGCACAAAATGTAAGTTTCGTTCTTGCGGTCATTCTTGGTAGATTGTATCTTTGCATATAGGGCTTTGGAGGGAATTGTGGGCAGTGTGCGGCATGTTCTGAGATCCCAGCTGTATGGATCTCATCCGCTTACTGCTTTAAATCATTTTATTTTCTCCTTCGGGAGACGTCAGGGGCCACAGGCTTTACAATGGGTAGTGAAGTGGGAGAGAGCACCAGCACGCTAGAGGTTAAACTTCAACTGCCTCCCAGGCAGCCAGGGTCCTCCCCCCTCCTCTACCCGGCCTCCAGGCCAAGGAAGTCAGTTTTTTAGGGTGCAGGCAGGAGACGGATGCACCCACTAGAGGGGCTGCTATTTCAGCAGCATGCGATCGCGCATAGGGTGGCACATGCGGCTGTAACAGCTGGCGGGGTGGACCGCCGGCTGAGTTGGCAAGTGGACGGCTGGTCCACTGCCCGTTACTGCTGGGCCACCATGGTGACAGTTTGTGGGCAGCAGAGCCGATATGCGGGGCCGCCCGGCGTGCGCCGGAACCCCGTCATTTTACCGGTGCTGCATGTGGACAATTCCCTTGTGGCCATTTGCTAGCAGGGGGAGGTGGCTCCCCCCACATCAGCCCTTCTCCCGGGGACAATATGCAGGGAACTGCTCAGCACAGAGTTCCTGCCACTGACATCCTTTCCTGTGCCTGGCGGCACCTGTGGAGGGACACGGAGGAGCTCACAGCCACCCGGGGTTCTACTCCTTCACTGCCGGGAGGCTTGGGCAAGTCCCCCTGTACTTCTCCTGCGGGACACAGGTTACAATCTTTGTGCTCCAGCCAGCCATAGCTGCTGCAGGAGCCCAGTGCCATTTTCTTGCATTGCATTGCATTGTATGCCTTTGTATGCTTGCCTGTATTCTGTGTGCCTAGTAACCCTTTAGCTGCTAGCCAGTTTATTTGGTGTTGCGTTGTACCTTTTTATAGCCCTCCTGTATTTCCATAATTATGTCCAAGAGGGGGGAGGCCCCAGCATTGCTGTCGTGCACAGCCTGTAATGCGGGCCTATCCCCCCAGGACTATGTACAGGACGGCTTATGCGCAAGCTGTTACAATGCGCAGGTGCTGCCCACCCCTACGGCCTCCTCTCAGGAGTCTGCTTGGGCCTCATCACTGGTACAGATGATGGCGCAGCTAGTGGATAAAATCTCAGCTGCGCTGACCCAGCAGCCTGTGCTGTCCTCATCCGCAGTGGGTGTAGCCCCCTCTGCATTGGCTGCCCACGGGGAGGGTTCATTGCCCGCAGATAGAAGCAGGGCTTTAGTCAAAAAACCCACAGCATTCAGGCCTCTCCTTCTGCAGGACACTGACACAGAGGATGAGGAGGATCAGGATGAGGATTGTTTAAAGGAGGCAGTCCGTGACCCAATTGACGAAGGGGACACCTGCGATAGAGAGGACCCCCGTCCCGATGTGCCGGTTCTGATCATAGCGGTGAAAGGTCCTTCAATTAGACAACACCGCCTCCTGATTCGGGCCCTATATTCAAATGTCCTAAGCTTAATTTGGTCTTGTTCCCCAAATCGGATAACCTTAACAAGGCCATTAGGGAGGCTTGGGAGGTTTTTCATTCACAAACGCTTTTCCTCCCTCTACCCTCTCCCCCAGGAGGAAAGGGCCCCCTGGGAAACTGCCCCCAGGGTAGACGCTCATGTGGCAAAACTGGTAAAATCCTCTACATTGCCCATTCCTACAGCGTCCCTCAAGGATAAAGCTGACCGGAAGTTGGAAACTTCCTAAATCTTATTTACACCACGGCTGGCTTCTGCCTGGGTGGTTAAGGCCCTCACTAAATGGACAGCTGCCCTGGTGGCAGGGGTGACTGAGGGGGTGCCAGCAGAAACTCTGCTGCCTACTATAGACTTGATGCATCAGGCTGCACTCTACTTAGGCGAAGCGGCTCTTGATTCCACCACTTTCTCCTCCAGGGTGTTAACTTCTGCAGTGGCCACTGGCAGATCCCTATGGCTGCGTTCCTAGAAAGCTGACACAGACTCTAAAAAAGCTTTGAAGGCTCTTCTCTTCAAGGGTTCCCTCTTATTTAGTCCAGAACTGGATAAAATGGTTGCTATGTGGCGGCTTCTAAAACTGCCTTCCTACTGTCCACCCCTATTCCACAGCCTTTCGTTTCCAGGGCCGCGGCAGGGGACAGGCCTCCTCCTCCAGATCTTCCCAAGGGGCCAGATTCTCCCGTCCTAGAGGCAAGCATCCCTGGGCCACCAGACACCCCGACCCCAAGCCTGCGGACAAGCCCTCCGCATAACGAGTGGGGGGCTCCCACCTGGGAGATCCCAAGGTGGGCGTTCGTCTTTTTGGGGTTTTCGGACATATGGCTAGAAACCACCACAGACGCTTGGGTTCAAGAGGTGGTTTCTCGAGGCTACTCCTTAACTTTTCGGCATCGCTCACTGAAATCGTTCTTCTCCACGAGTCTCCCATCAAACCTAGAAAAGCGCAGGGCGTTAGAACAGTCCGTTCAACGTTTACTCCAATCAGGAGTCATTGTGCCTGTCCCTTTGGCAAAAAGGGGTTCAGGGTTTTATGCCAGTCAGGTCAGGAAACCAAGCGGATCCTACCGGCCCATCCTCAACTTAAAGCAGCTCAAGTTTGTTCGTGTCCCAAAGTTCAGGATGGAGCCCTTACGCTCCATTGTCTTGGCCCTTCAGCCAGGGGACTTTATGGCTTCCCTGCAAATACAGGATGCGTACCTGCACATCCCCATCCTGCCGGAGCATCAACGGTTTCTGCGATTTGCCCTCCAGGACCATCATTTTCAATTCCGGGCCCTGCCCTTTGGCCTATCTACTGCCCACTGTGTGTTCACAAAAGTTATAGCGGTGATGGGCAGCCAGGGTATCCATATACTCCCGTATCTGGATGACCTGTTGATTCTGGCGAATTCCGCAAAACTTCTCCCGGGACCACCTGGCTATAGTGGTACAGCTCCTGGAACGTCACAGCTGGATCATCAATTGGGCCAAATCTTCCCTACTTCCAGTCCGGTCAATGGTCCATCTGGGGGCCAGGTTGGATACGATTCATCAGAGGAACTACCTACCGGAGGACTGCCGTCGGATTCTGCAGTCCCGAATCCGGCATCTCCTCTCTCCTCGATGGGTGCCCATACATACCTGCAGGGTTGGGATCATTTGGTCTACAGCATGATGGTCGACAGTCATTAGGTCGACATGGTTCTAGGTCGAAAGGTCATTAGTTCGACAATGTCTAGGTTTACTGTTTTTTGACCTGAATTATTATTATTATTATTATTATTATTATTATTATAATTTTATTTATAAGGCGCCACAAGTGTTTCGCAGCGCCGTACAAAGGAACAATACAGGGAGACAAAACTTGGCATAACATTGAATAAATAACAAAAATACAGTACAAATAAAGAGCGCCACAGATCAATACACATTACAGCTTGGATATAAGTAGTGAGGACTCAATCAACATACAACTAGAGGCTTGAGGCCAATGATGGAGAGGAGTATGCAGATGAAGATGGTCACTGAGTGTTGGAGTAAAGGAGAGCTGTGAGTGAAATGTGAAGAGAAGTGGGCTTTGACAACAGGAGGGAAGAGGGCCCTACTCGGAGGAGCTTACAATCTAGTAGGAAGGGGAGACAGACAGATTACAAGAGGTGCAAGCAAGGGGGTGGTGGTTAGATAGCAGGATGTAAACAGGAAACAGGCAAGGGGTCGGAGAACCAGCTGGTTTATGCAGTGGAAGGGTACGCTTTGATGAATAGGTGAGTTTTCAGTGCCCGTTTGAAGCTTTGCAAGGTCGGGGAGAGTCTAATGGAGCGAGGGAGTGCGTTCCACTGAAGGGGTGCAGCACGGGCAAAGTCCTGTACTCTAGCATGGGAAGCAGTGATCAGGGTGGAGGAGAGACGACAGTCGTCAGCTGACCGTAGAGGGCGGGAGGGTGTATGAATGGAGATGAGGTTAGAGATATATGGAGCAATGGAATTAGAGATGGCCCTGTATGTGAGTGTGAGGTGTTTGAAGAGGATTCTGTAGGGGAATGGAAGCCAGTGCAGATTTTGTTGAAGGGGAGTAGCAGAATTAGAGCGGCGGGAGAGGAAGATAAGCCTGGCTGCAGCATTGAGGACAGATTGGAGAGGAGCTAGTTGGGATTGAGCAAGGCCGGTAAGAAGAGCATTACAGTAGTCAAGCCGTGAGATGACCAATGAGTGGATGATCAGCTTAGTTGCACTCTGTGAGAGAAAGGGCCTGATGCGAGCAATGTTGCGTAACTGGAACCGGCAAGAATGGGCCAGCGTTTGGATGTGGGGTGCAAAGGAGAGGGAGGAGTCAAGAGTGACACCCAGGCAGCGGAGTTGGGGAACAGGGGAGATGATGGTGTTGTTAACAGTGATAGAGATATTAGTAGGGGGCATAGCTCTGGGTGGGGGAAAGATAATAAGTTCGGTTTTGTCCATATTCAGCTTCAGAAATCGCTCAGACATCCAGGTAGAGATGGCAGCGAGGCAGTTGGAAACTTGAGAGAAAACAGTGGGGGACAGATCAGGAGAGGAGAGGTAGATTGAGTGTCATCTGCATAGAGGTGATATTGGAAGCCAAAGGAGTTAATGAGTGCACCCAGAGAGGAGGTGTACAGAGAGAACAGAATGGGGCCAAGGACGGAACCCTGAGGGACCCCGACAGGAAGGATAGAAGGTGGTGAGGTAGAGCCAGAGGCAGAGACTGAGAAGGAACGGTTGAAGAGGTAAGAGGAAAACCAGTTGAAGACTGTGCCAGAGAGGCCAATGTTTTGGAGTGTGTGGAGGAGGAGAGGGTGATCCACAGTGTCAAAAGCAGCAGATAGGTCCAAAAGGATAAGCAGGGAGAAGTGACCCTTGGATTTGGCTGACAGCAGGTCATTGGTGACTTTCACTAGGGCAGTCTCAGTGGAATGAAGTGGGCGAAAGCCAGATTGAAGGGGATCTAGGATGGAGTGGTCAGACAGGTAGCTGGTGAGACGCCTGTAAACCAGCCGTTCTAGTATTTTAGAGGCAAATGGGAGAAGAGAGATAGGGCGGTAGCTTGTGGGAGAAAAAGGGTCCAGGTTAGGTTTTTTAAGAATAGGCGAGACCAGAGCGTGTTTGAAGGGTGAGGGAAAGATGCCAGTAGAAAGAGATAGGTTAAAGAGGTGAGCAAGGTGGGAGCAGCCAGTGGGGGAGAGGGAACTGAGGAGACGGGAGGGGAGAGGGTCCAAGGGACAGGTAGAGGGGGGAGAGGATGAGATGAGGGAGCGGACTTCCTCAGCTGAATGTCAACACAGTGGACATAGACACAGGGCGGTATTCAATGTGAATACCGGCAACGTGCAGCGAATCCTGTTTAGGATTCGCTGCACATTCGCCACTGGTCGCCGCGTTCCGGAGCCTCGCCGGCTCCGGTATTCAACGAGTCAGGGGCTCGCTGCCCCTGACCGGCGAATATGAGCTCCTGCGGCGAACGCCGCAGGGAGCCTGAGGACGGTGGCAGGCAGGGAGATGGAAGTCTCCCTGCCTGGCCCAGAGCGTATGTGGGGGGGAGGTGGGCTCCCCGGGTGCCAGGCAGCACAGGCTGCCCCCCGGAGGTGCCAGCAGGGGACCGGGTATATTCACTACACCCGATCATGCATATGTAACGATCGGGTGCAGTGAATATATGAATATCTAATGAGCGGCTCGGCTCCGGCGCCCCCTGCTGGCTGGTCAGTGTAAAAAAAATAAAAAAAAAAATATATATATATATAAGAAAACCAGTTAGTGTAGGACTTGCAGTGAAATGGGGTCCCTTGGCGATGGGCTGCAAGCTTAAATGCATTGATCAATTCATGAACTAAAACCCCATTATTTATTTATTGATTATTTGAATGTTAAGGTGAGTTAGTTTGTTGCAGTGAGTGCTGGGCCCCCTGTGTTTGTATTTACTAGTGTGTGGTCACAGGCCACCGCACCCCACCCTGGGATGTGGGTGCTGTTTGCACCCCATTCCTAGGAATGGCGAGTGTGTTGGTACTTCTGTATCTATATATATATATATATATATATATATATATATATATATATATATATATATATATATATATATATATATATATATATATATATATATATATATATATATATATATATATATATATATATATATATATATATATATATATATATATATATATATATATATATATATATATTTTTTTTTTTTTTTTTTAAATATATATTCATGTGCTTACAGCACATGAATAAAAATAGCATGCCCCTCCTCAGAATAAAATTCCTGATTTTTTTACACCAAATGTAAAAAACAAAACACTTTATTTTAAAAGTTCACATTCCACTTCTCCATAAAAAGATAGCGATTGCTACTCGGTCAATCATGGCGAAAAAAACCTTGAAATGTATTTGCCATCTGGTCATTGAATAGGGTGATTCACCGTTTTTGTCAAAAATTCGCCTTACAGCACAAAATCGCCATAAAAACCTGGCGAATCAGCCTCATTGAATACCGCCCACAGTTTAAAGTGCACCGCATTGCATCGCTCGCTATGCGTCTGGCAAAGTGCCTCGCTGCGCTCGGCACACTATTTTATTCTCCCGCCACTCCCTAGTGGATGGTAGGGCATGAAATACCGCCTGACGGCACATGTCTGCTAAAAAAAAACCTGAAAAACCCCATGTCGACCTAGACACTGTCGAACGAATGACCTTTCGACCTAGACCCATGTCGACCTTTTCCCATGTCAACCTAATTGTGTCGACCTAATGACTGTCGACCATCATGCTGTAGACCAAATGACCACATCCCTGCCTGCATGAGGGCACTGGGTTCCATGGTGTTGA